>NW_004949130.1:1922725-1935225 GCF_000317375.1 Microtus ochrogaster
CAGGCAGTGTCAAAGGCTACCTGGAGGAGGATGGAGATTTTTGTCATGGAAGCTACTTGGGCAAAGCTAGGGACCTGAAGCATAGGAAGCCATCAGGGTCCATAGGTGTTCCAGCTTTAGATGTTTTGTGATGGTACCGCCCACTGGACCATCTGAGCCGCATAAGCGCTGGACTAGGAGATGGGATGAAGAGGTGAGCAGAGATTAGTCATTATGCTTCTTAGTCTGCACTGCACCCTCTATAACTGAACTCCCTAATTCCTCACTCCCTCTCCAGGTTTAGATCCCATGAGCAAAGATCCCAGGTGTCCCCCATATATGCAAGTAGCAGCAAAGGCAAGAATGAACTGTCCTATACCCTGAGAGTACAGTTGGCACCCGGAAGCCCATTGCTGGGTCTCTGGCCCGCTTCTTGGAGGAAGCTCAGACGAAGAAGGATCCAGGTTTTGAAGTCTCTCTGTGTACTTCTGAAGGGCCCAGAGGGGCACCACCATCTGCTTTCGGTGAAGCACCAAAAACTCTGGGGGATGGGAAGGATCTGCTTCTTATCCTGACCCCATGACCTTGTAGGCATCACAGGAAGCCAGTCCCTGGATGCTACAGTCCTTGGTTTACTGAGGAGGCACGGGTCTATAGGTGCCACAGAGGACACATGACAAGCAGCACATTAGCCATCCGCTGGAGGAAATACCAGGGAAAATTAAAACGAGAGTGGATTTGTGACTTCTGTCTCTTCCAAAAAGATAGTGTTGGCAGGTTTATGAGAAAACCATTCCCAAACACCTTGAATTTATATGGCACGCTTATTTCAAAAGCTCTTCGCATCTGTTAGTTCTTTGAAGAATCCAGGGCAGGTAAGGGAGGACGGAGGACAGGGGGGGAAACTGAGCTACAGAGAGCACAGGCAAAGGCTGGGCAGCTCTCCAGAAAGAGGTCAGGGGTGATGCCAATCCCAAACTCCAGCGTGTCACAAACACTAGAGCAAGTGACCCTCTGTGCTTGGACAGCCGCAGCTAATGCACTTCAGATACAAGGTTGGAGGCGGAGTGAACATTTCCGAGCTAGCCAGTCACGTGCACAAAGTCAGCCGAGCACAGAGCATCCCTTCCTCGCACACACCAAGCATCCCTGTACCCATGTGCCCTGTAAATTAGCCAAGGTTTAGAGGTAAGGGAATAATGGCTCCTCAAAGAGAAACAAACAGAAGCTGATTGACAAGGAGGCCGCTCATAATCAGTGTGGCAGTAAACTAGACTAATTACAGTGTCAATTGGTAACATTATAAAAGGTTGGAGCTACAGAGTGAAAACATCCTAGGAACAGGCAGAGTGAGTTCAGAGGATGTAATTACAGGGTGACATTATTGGCAAATGGTACTTTATGAAGTATTAAACTTCACAAAGAGAATGTGGATGTGGAATGAACCTGTGCCAGAACTCATAGGCTCGTGGTGGACAAGAGTAATCCAGAAGCTGTCGTAGAGGCTGCCCCTCCGAACTCTGCACCTGTTTGGCCACCTGTGCAGTTTGTGAGAGCTTCCAGGGTCTTCTTGGAACAACCCGAAGCAAAACCATGTTTCAAAACGGAAATGCCGCTTTCTGCCTGTCCTTTCTCAGAAGTGACATCCTCATGTTGTTATATGGTCCCCAGGATTTGATGCCTGCAATCAAGATCTGTCTGAGACTGGGCCCTGGAGCTAGCATTGAACTGAGTCTACAGTTAAGGAGGGAGAGAGAGCTTGGCTAGATTGAACATGTACACAGCATGCATACACAACTCCTTGGTTGAATACACACAGGTCAAGCACACACAATGCCTTCAGTGGGTACACACAGGTTATACACAGCATGCCTACACAACTCCTTGGCTGGATACACACAGGTCATACACAGGAAGCATACACAACTCCTTGACTGGGTACACAGGTCTCACACAGCATGCACACACAATGCTTTCAGTGGGTACACACAGGTCATATATAGCAAGCATACAGAACTCCTTGACTGGGTACACACAGGTAACACAGAGCGTGCGCACACAATGCCTTCAGTGGGTATACACAGGTCATAAATAGCATGCACACACAATGCCTAATAGGTACACACAGATCCTGTGTACACGAGGACTTATCTCCGTGCTCATGAACTAGATAAGCTGCTACTAGCTTCCATTTAGATTCGATGAAGCCGATGTCTTCTTGTGCCCCTAGGAATCTAAGCCAGGACCCTGCATATTCTACATCAATGCCCCATTGCTTAGCCCTTTATTCTCATTTTGAGAGAGTCGCCCCCTAAGCTCTCAGAGCAGCGTTGAACTCATCGTGTATTCCAGGCAGACTGTGAGCTTAGGATCCTCCTGCCGTGGCCTCCCCGTGACAAGGATTACAGGTGTGTGCTACAATAGCAATTGTTAAAGTTTTGACCAGAGACTGTAGGACATAATACAGGTCAAGGTAGGATGAGTCTGGCTACAGTGACAGTCCCAGGCACCTTTGCAAAGGCTCGGGGAAACCACAGTATGCACTCACTAGGGATACACAGAGGAAAGAAAGGAGAAAATGGCTTTTTTTCTCAGTACAAGGAACTTCTGTGTTGGGAAAACATGGACCTAGCCATAGTGCTACAACCTTAATAAAATTTCTAAAAATTGCAAATCTGTGTCAAATTGGTTCAAGCATAAAAATGAAAGGGACAAGAAAGTATTAGGATGCAGACTTCTTCAGGTAGGGCTCGAACCAGGGTGCAGGAACACACATCCTACACATCTTGAAATGTTATTATATTTTTATTTCATTTTATTTTTTTAATTAAAAATTGTATCATTTTCCCCTTCCTTTTCCTTCCTTCCTTGCATCCTTTCTTATTCACAACCCAATTTTCTTTCATCATTATTGTTATATGTATATGTGTAAATATAATATAATGTAATATAATATAATATATAATATAATGCATATGCATAACTATATAAATACAACTTCCTCAGTTTGTTTAGTGTTACTCATATTATACTAAATTCTTGGTATCAGATAACCAATTAGGGGGCTCCTGCCTGGGAAAAAACTACATTTGACACAATTAACAGGGCGAGAACTGATCAGCACAGGAGTGGGTTTCACCCCTTTTTGTACGGGTATATTTCGCATGCATCATTTCAGGGGCATTTTCCCTGTGTCCTTTTGGGAAGAGGATGGCTTACGTCTATGTCTTTTGTTTGTTTAGTCCTTTTTGTTTTCCTTAAGAAAGGGTTTCATTATATAGCCAAGGCTGGTCTCAAACTCAGAATTCTCCTGCCTCATCCTTCAGTGGGATTATAGACATGGGCACTCGCACCAGCTGTTGACCCCCTGCCACCATCACCGCATACTGCAGCTAGCCTCCTAAGATGGAGAGCAGAGTGCTCAGAGGTGACTGACTGACAGGCCCCCAGAGTTCAGTGCATCAGGGAGTCCCCAGCCAGCTGTCGGTGCTACCTGTACTAAGAATAAAGTACAATGGAGAATGGGTTATTTTTCTGAAACAAGTCAGTCAGGGAGCTAGGCAGATACAGAGACCTAAAGAGAATGGAAGACAAGTTGCCAGGTCTGAAAGAGCCCTGGAATACCTAGTCTCCACCCACCAGGGATCAGCCAGCTGTCTAGGTACTGATCCATCAAGGAACTCCTCATGCTATGCTCTTGGCAACCCTAGGAAGCTGCTATGTGTGGTCAGAGACCTCTGCTTTGGGCTCTCTCTCTGCCTTCAGCTCTGCTGCTACCTGAGCTTGGCACACCCAGATACCTCCTGGGCTCCGGGAATGCTGGAAACTGTTCCGGAAGAGAATCTGAAGGGATGACACACTACCATCACACTTCAGGTCCTAGCAACACAGAGCACACTTATCAGGACTAATCTGGATAGGGTTGAAGACTGGCTGTGTTATTAAAGCTGTTTAAGAATAGTCAACAGTCCACTGGGGAAAACCCCACTCCTGGTAGAAGATTTAGCCTGCCAAGTACCGGAGCCAGCAAGGTAGACTTCCCCCGGCACAGGCTGGGTTTCATCAACCACTTAACGAATCACTGCCCTCCTTATAGGATAAACAATAAATAGCGCATGATTTATCATATCATCCAATAAATCAGGTGATAAATTATTAGGCAGAGTGATAAAAATCAAGTGTTTCAGAAATAAGTTAATCTATGATGCCAATGTGTACACTTAGCAGTTGTTTAAAAACCCAATTTACTAATCATTTCTGCATAAAGAAAGATTAATGATTACACAGATTAAATGTGTATTTATTCCTATAAACTTCAGACAGCAATGTGCCCCACAGGCCTTTTTTTCTTACCATCGAAGCCCTCCCAATGCCCACCCCTCCCAAACACACCCCAAAATAACCTTCCCTCAATTCCCCAGGCCACCCTCCTCATGGATTAGGCTAGACAGGAAAGAGGGCTGGAGAAAGAAGGGCGAGAGAAAGAAAGGGTTAATGAGGAGTGTGTCACTGGGGGGGGGGACTGGCAGAGCCTCTGTTCCCTCTGTAAATTCTGCAATGCACTAATTAACACTTTCATTAGGGCTTGGAGACAGGTTCCAAAGCTGCTTGCCGCTCCAGTCTGCCTTCGACCCCGCGCTCTTTCTCACTTGTGACAACTATGTTTAAAGCTTCTCTGCCCATCGAGCTGCCTGGCACATCGAATTACCCTCAAGAGTCCACGGGCATCACGTCACATTTGTGTGCCCGATATCATACGTGACGAGCTGTACCACCGCCAGGGCCATTAATGCGCAGCCCACAGACGGCCGGGCCCTGGAATGCATAGGCAGATATTAAGCTAAATCTTTTCAGAGTCAAGCTTGTTTTGCGTCAGTTACACAAACATATTGGTTCCCTTAAAAGAACAAATGCTTTGTGAGGATGGAAACGACTTCGGGACCGTAACCTTTGAAGTCACTCCACATTCCAATTCAGGTCGTCTTTCGGAAAGTCTCTTTTTTCGAGGGATGAGGGGGAGATTGCCTTGACTCGCAGATTACAAGTTGTGAACTAAATACAACATAAACCCTGGGAATTATGCGGCAATGTAAAGAGGGAGAAAAAGAGCCCTGGCGCATATAAGTAGGAAGAGGACCAGAATACATGAGATGTCCTTTGCCTATCTTACATTGAAAATGTCACACACACACACACACATACACACACACACATACACACACACACACACCCGCCAGAGAGAAACCCTCTGACTAGGGTTTCTGTCAGCCTAGCATATCGAACCCCAAAGTTGATTCTAGCTGTGCCGGTCAGCTTTCCATTGCTGTGACTAATCACCCTGGAAAATCTACCTAAAGAAAGAAAGATTTGTGTCTGGCTCACAGTCTCTGTCTTCGGTCCGCGGCTGGCTGGCTGGGCTGTATCTCAGTCATGGAGAGGTGGAACTTCATGGAGCAGGAACTTGGTAGAGATGCTTACTTCATGGTAGCCAGGAAGGGAAGGGAGAGAGAGTATAAATGAGTAGGGAAAAAAGGAAAAGGAAAGATAACATAGCCCCTTTAAGGGCACAAAGACATACATGCTTCAGAGACCCTCTACCCTCTAAAATTCTGACACCCTCCCGATCTGCCAGTGCTCTGTAAATCTATCAGCAGATGACTCTGTTGATGAGGTCAGAGTCCTCAGAATCCAGTCTCTCACAGGGGCTCCACCCATCCTTCGGGGACCACGCTTTCAAGACGTGAGCTTTCTGCAGAGGGCATACTGCAGAACCAAATCACGATGCCCGCAGCTCAAACAGAAGGGAAGGCATCTTGGGTGTACCCAAATTCCCTTTCTCTTTCTATATGAACCCTATGCGAAATTTCCTCACACAATGCCTGTCACCAAGGTTTGGAAGTCAACAACCTGGAGAAATGGTTGTGAGCCTGGATATAGGACGAGCGATCACTGAGGAGCGGGAAATTTGGGCTGCCTTGTCCGTTTCTCTGAAACACTCGGAGAATGGAATGGATAAAAAAGACAGCCAGAGATTCAGGGAGCCATCTGCAACCGTGGCCTCTAAAGCAGAGATTTAGCTTTAGAGCCAGACACGAGCATTTACACCTGGTTTTCAGCCAGAAGCAGAGCACTGGGGTGCAAGCGCTTGGTACAAGAGTGTCCCAGCCCTTTGCCACAGAAAGGGGTACGCTTGTGTCATGCCGAATCTCTGAAGAGACATTATCCCCTGACAGTCAAGAGCTCGGCTGCTGGAATCAGACTGCCTGCACTTGAAGCCATTTCTGCCATCTATTTCCAGTAGGGCTGGGATATGGGCTCAGAATCCAGTAACAGGATAGTTAGCTTCTCTCTGCCTCCGTTCATCACTCTGTTGCATGGGATTCATAATGGCCTCTTAGCCTACAGGATTAGTTGGGAAATTAATTGCACTAGGTCATATGACACCCCTGGAAAAATACCTGGCACCAAACTCTCTTGTTTCATTTAAGGGTTTATTTATCTGTTTCTCTATTTATTTATTTATTTGCTTGTTTGTTTTTGTTTTCCTAGGTGGGATTTCTCTATGTAACAGCCCTAGCTGGAACTTACTCTGTAGATCAGGCTGGCCTCGAACGCACAGACATCTTCCTGCCTCTGCCTTGCAAGCACTGGGATTAAAGGTGTGCACCACCACCTTTCTAAAGGCTCATGCTTCTGAGTCTACAAAGGCCGTTGGTCACCAATGGTCACCATTTAAAGGCTCATGCTTCTGAGTCTACAAAGGCCGTTGGTCACCAATGGCCCATTCAGTGACTATTACCAACACAGAGTAGTTTCCTGTATCCTTCCTGCTCTCTCGCTCCACAGAAAACCCAGGGGATGACTGAAGGATGCTAGCTTATTTGAAGGGAGAACACTGCATTTTGCAATAAATTAGGAGGAATTCTTTAGTTCTTAAGTGTGAGGATTGTGAGGGATAACAGAATAAAAGGTCAGAATCTGTTTTTTGCTGTTGCCTCACTTTTGTTTGGAGAAAGGGTCTCATAAGGCCCAGGTTGGCCTCAGTCTTACTATGTAGCTAAGGAGGACCTGGAGCTCTTAATCCCCTGCCTCCAACCACCCAAGTATTGGGATTACAGGCAGGCCATAGCAACTGGCATACAGTTTACATCTTCAGTGTTCCCCAAAGTCTTTGATTTAAAGGATCGGTCCCCACATGACGCTATTGGAGAATGGTGGGACCTTCAGGAGATGGGCCCAGAGGAGGACATCAAGTCCTTAAGAGACATGTGCTAAACAGAGATGGGAACTAAGTCTCTTCCTTTTTTTCTTTTCTTTTTTCTGTGGCTGGCACAGAATTGAGCAGTTTAGAACCCATGGAATGCAGACCTCAAAGCAATGGATTTATCTGATCAGAACAATGGGGTCATCTGAGCAGGACAATGGGGGTCGTCTGAGCAGGACAATTGCATCATTTGATTATGGTCTAGAACCTCTAACACTAAGAACCAAAATAAATCCTCTCCTTATAAGTTGCTCACCTTAGGTTTTTGTCACAGTCGTGGAAAGCTGAGCATTAATACATGGGCCTGTCTCAAAGCTGGGAAGGTTTGTGTTGCTCATGGTTCAAAGGTCACAGTCACATCATCCTTTGCTCCTTTGCTTTTGAGCTGCGGTGAGACAGCATCATGGTGAAAAGAGACAGCGTGGAGGAACAGAGATGCTCCTCACATCGTGATCAGGAAGCAGAGAGAGAAAGGAGAAGGGCTTTCCTAAGTGACCTTTCCTCTCCTCACAGTCGCAGTGTGGACTAAGCCAGGGGTGAAGTCAGAGAATCACAGTGCAACCACCTGGACATACCAGCTGGGGATAAGTCTCCACCAGATGAGCTTTTGGGAGGAGACTTATACACAGTTTTAAAAGGGCTCTTCTACACACACACACACACACACACACACACACACACACACACTCCAGCTCTGCTTGACCAAAACGGGAATTAGAAAATCCATGACCAGGGATTTCTTTCCTTTTGCCATGAAATTTCCTGAGGACTCTAATCCACACTGACGTCCTACATGCCTGAATTATTTAGGGCATGACTAATAATAATAATTTGTAAACATCTCTCTTCAAGCGCTTTTCACAGTAGTTTTAGGCAGACAGCACGATATCCATTTTACCAAGGAATAAACTGAGGGACAGGGCATTTAGACTACTTATTCAAACTCCTGAGTTTGAATGAACCTTCTGATAATGCAGGTTGGGCTAAACTCAAACTGTGGGCCCTCGATGTTTTCATAATTACTGTCAGAACTAACGCTAAAACACTAGCAACTCCTTCTCAAAAACATTTACTTAATTTTCATGATGAGCATGAGTGTTTTGCACGCCGTCTGTATATACATTGGACGAGTGTGGTGCCCGTGGAAGTCAGAAGAGGGCACCAGATCCTCTGGAACTAAAGTTACAGATGCTTGTGAAATGAATGAGCACTGGGAATCAAATCTGGGTCCTTTGCAAGAAGAGTAAGGGCTCTCTTACAGCAAGC
The DNA here is from genome assembly GCF_000317375.1 of Microtus ochrogaster. NCBI lineage: Eukaryota > Metazoa > Chordata > Mammalia > Rodentia > Cricetidae > Microtus > Microtus ochrogaster. The sequence continues at coordinate 1,931,235 of NW_004949130.1, forward strand.
TACCTCTCCAGCCCCGCTAGTAATTTCTAGTTAATTCCTGAAGTAGGGATCAAGAGCAGCAAGTGTCATGCCTTCTCAGTAGCAACTGAGGGTCTGTTATTGCAGGGGGAGGCGGGGTGTCTTTCAGAGCTCTGGAAGAAAACTCCAATCCACCTGCTTTTGATGCATGTAGGGGGGGGGCACACAAAGTCTTCCTCTTAGCCAGCCACCAGAGACTGAGAAAAAAGATCGTGAATTCAAGGCCAGGCTGAGCTACATGGAGAGACCCTGTCTTGAGGAAACAAGCAAAATAAAACGAAAAAAAAAAAAAAAACAACAACAACAAAAAAAAACAAAAGGCTTCTCCCAAGTGACAAGTCAAAGAGCAGAACAATTCAGCTACACTCATGGGCTGTGCTTTACAGTGTAGGACACAGATTTTCACATTTCTTGTTTTAACATCAGGATGTCCTACGTCTAGAGACAACTCTTGACCAACTACTCAGGCTGAGAGACTATGCACACGTGGTTCAAACTCAGTTTTCAGATGCCACATTCTGTGCCTCGGCCCACAGTGACCACTTCAACCTGAAGACTACAGAGTTGTCTTAGTTGGAAGCCAGGCAGTGGTGGCGCACACCTTTAATCCCAGCACTCGGGAGGCAGAGGCAGGCGGATCTCTGTGAGTTTGAGACCAGCCTGGTCTACAAGAGCTAGTTCCAGGACAGGCTCCAAAGCCACAGAGAAACCCTGTCTCGAAAAAAAAAAAAAAAAAAAAAACAACAACAACAAAAAAAAAAAACAGAGTTATCTTAGTTGGGTTTCTAGAACTGCAATGGAACACCATGACCAAAAAGCAAGTTGGGGAGGAAAGGGTTTGTCTGGTTCACACATCCACATTGCGGTTCACTACTGAAGGAAGTCAGGACAGGAACTCAAACAAGGCAGGGTCCCAGAAGCAGGAGCTGATGTAGAGGCCATAGAGGGGTGCTCCTTACTGGTTTGCTTCCCAGGGCTTGCTCAACCTACCTTCTTATAGAAGCCAGGACCAGCAGCCCAGGGGTGGTACCACCCACCATGGTGGTGCCCACATCAATCACTAAATGATAGAATGCCTTGTAGCTGGGTCTCAAGGAGGCATTTCCTCAGCTGAGGCTCCTTCCTCTGATGACTTTAGCTTGTGTGAAGCAACACACAAAACCACCAGGTACAAGAGTGATGGATGTAGCTCATAGGTCAGATCTGCTTTGAACTCCCCACTGGCTGGCTGCATCAAAACTTACCTACGAGCTGCTGCACCTAGCTGTCATTCAACACCCAGGGCTGCCCCTTGCTTTGATGCACCCATGGACCTGGACTCCCTGGAAGATGGAGACAGTTCTTTGCACTTTGTCTGTACCCCCAAAAATTTGTCCAAAACTTATCTAGACATTCAGCACTGTTCAGGGTCCAATCATAGTCTCTCTTTCTAAGAGAGTCTTTCTGGCTGTTGAGTCCACACTGAGCAGCCACCAGAGAAGCAGGATAGGAGGTAACAAGCCATGAGGCTCATGGTTAAAATACAGAAAAATAGAAATGGGTTCATTTAAATGTATGTGCTAGTTATAGTAAGCTTGAGCTAATATGCCAAACTGTTTGCAATTAATATTAAGCCTCAGAGTGATTATTCAGGAACTTGGGGGCTGGCGAGAAACCTCCAGTTATATCTCTTGTGACTGATTTCTCTATCCAGACCACCCACTTTTGATTTCATTTCCTACCTTGAACTTGGGACATGAATCAGTCACGGAGATCAGAGTTGGTCCAAGCATGTTTCTGGCCACGTGCTTTGGATAGATTCCCCTGGCAATGGGAAATACCCAAGACACATGTTCCTGTTCCGTCTCTCGATTATTTGTACTTACGTGGGGGTTATTGCTACCCCAATCTCTCTGTCCTAGGGATCCACCACCAACCTTTCAGACCGAGGCCAGAAGTTAGCCGCATAAAGTACCTTTGTTTAGCAACCTTTCATTGTGTGATCTGGGTAGAAGCACACTGTATGCTGGGTTTGCAAAGAGCAATGAGGCAAGGTTAAGAGTCTGTCCCCAAACATGCAGGCCATCTCTACCCAAGCCAAGAAGCAAGCTAAAAGTCTCTCCTCCCACTTCCTGATCTAACCACTAGACTCAGCTCCTATTGCTTTATAAAAATGATTTGCTTTTAATTAAAATAGGAGGATAAATTATTTTTATCCCTATATTATTGGGTGGTAAGTGAATTCACAGTAACTCGCTGGATTTTTTTTAATCTATTTTAAATATAAACACACTGCCATATTTTCTGTGGGTTTGAAAGCTTATGTTAAGTTTGCAAATAAGTCAACTTCACAAAGATAACATCTTTCCTTAAAAAATGTGTTGCAATCTAATGGCATGCAACCGAAAATTAACATCTTATTAAGAAAATGCACGAATCTTCCTGTCTTGCAAAGGCCCAGAGGAGGCTGGGGTCCTCGCCTTCCCCTGGGAACAGACTCCCTCGCAAGGTGAGCTCCACACCGACACTGTCCCCTGCACTCTTCAGGTATTCTCTGCAGCCCTCACAGGTCTCACATGCCACAGAAAGCTGCTGTTTTATTCTGGGTCATGCTTAGCTTTATTTTTTGAGCCTGCATTGCTACGTGTCTGACAGATCCGGTATTCACAGAGGACCCCAAATCAGTTGGGTCCACCCTGAAAAGGTGCCGTCGAAGACAGGCGGCAGATGAGCGCCAGTGATCTCTCAGCCCTATTGTCTGTCTCTGTCTGGCCAGGGGAGGACCCAGGTAAAGCTCTCTGTAAGGATTTTAATAATCAGACCTCAGGTGGCCCATAACAACCACCTCTCAGTGACGGGGACATAGCATGGGACTCCTAACCCATTACAAGGAAAATAAAAGCCCAAGGCCACAAAGGGCTGGGAATCATTTTGAGACATAATGAGAGTTATCTGTGCACAGGTCCCCAGGCGAATCTCTTTCTATTCCTGTTCTCTCTCTCTGTCCCCTTCTCTAAAGAGTAGCTTAGGAGCCCAGCAGACTAACCCAGAGCCCCAGCTCTTTCTCCCGTCCCCCTGTGACAAATGCTCCAGCCCCCACACTGACTTGCACCAGGATGGGGGGGGGGCACTCCAGGTATGCCGCACACAAGCCTGCCGTCCTTCTCTGCCCCCAGGACCGTGGGTCTTCAGACAAATCACCAAAATAAAAGACTCGCATAAATTCCAAAAGGGGAGAGCTGTCAAAACCTGCATGAGTTGTTTAAATACCGTGAATAAGAACACGCAACAATGGGGACATCAATGAAGATGTGTCTCCTTCAGACTTGGCTATGCGCCACCCAATGCAAGTCCCCCAGCAAACGCTGCCGCAGACGACGAGGGAGCTGGGCTCAGCCACCCCTCCCCAGGAAAGCCTTTCTGACAAGCCACTCAGCTGGTGCCATTCCCCACCCGCTCCCCTCTCATTTGCATCCTTATTAGAATAATATGATTTCACAAAGTAGGTGGGGGTGCGAGTCTGTACCACGTGCAAGAGGAGTTGTTGAACTTCAGACTCCAGGACACCATCAGTCCAGTAGGGAGCCGGCTTGGGTTTGGCACACACGGCACCCTCCACACTCAGCCAGTGTGCTCGCAGGGACATAATAACTAAACGATCAGGACCAGATGAGATCTTCTGTGTCCACCCAAACCAGAAAAGTGGTGCTGGCTTTTGTTTTTTGTTTTTTTTTTTGTTTTTCAAATGGACCTTGGCATCAGAAGAAGGGTTAAAAAATTGTAAAATAAATAAATAAATTAAAAATGTTTCTTTGCAAAGGATGGGAAAATGGTGCTTTTTGTTTGGTGTTTCTCGAAGATGCTGGCGCCTCACTGAAAACTACTACATGCCAACTTTTGGAAGTCAGTCCAGAGTCGGACTTAATAAGCAGTGTTCCCAGGGTGCCTGCTATTGGTTTCTGTAATGTTGCTGCCGTTTGTCTTCAAAATGTGC
>NW_004949130.1:1940225-1951919 GCF_000317375.1 Microtus ochrogaster
AACATGTCCCGAGCTACTGAACAAGTCAGAGAAGAGAGGAGCCCAAGACACCCCTGATGTGACTGGTGCTCAAAGTACCTCTACTGAATTGCTACCCTGGGAGAAGAGCCTGGAGTATCACACCCCTATCACCCAGCTTTGCAAACCCATCCCATCAGCCCCTGCAGCAGTGAAGGCAGGATGACATAGCCTCCCGATCCAGATTGTGCCATCCCAGCCAGTGGGTGGTCAGAATGAAAAGATTTGATGCTTATGACTCACAAGGAAAGAGGCCAGCATTTTCCCCCCTCTGTTGCTTCTGAGGCTTTTAGGCCAATGGCCCAGAATAGCATCGAGCAATAATGTGTCCAAGAGGAGAGTCATTGTAACCTATAGCTGAAAGCATGCCATCTGAGGGGCGCCCTCTTTCCACGTCACAACCTCAAGCTATCTAGGCTCCACTAGCTGGCTCTGTGGTGCTCAGTCCCTCTGATCCCCAAACAACCCTTGTCTTTCACGGTGCCTGCGACATTCATGGTTCCAAGGCAGCTGGGGTGCTGGTTTGTCTTCAGTGAGCTGTGGAGTCAGTTTTCAAGCAAACAGCTGGTACAACGGATGGTGCCACCCAGAAGATAAACAGCATGCCATGCTCCACAGGCATTCTGACTGCTAATTTGAAGTGAAAGAAAGGAGTGCCATGACAAGCCAGTATCTCCCACTGAATGAGAATCTCACATCTACTTCCTTCTAGTCGTGGATTAAATTAATACAGAATGGTGACCCAAGTGGGAGCTGGCATGGAGGACAGGCATCCGGTTTTGTTAAAAAATGCCCCGTCTCCGCAGTGGGAGCCAGGTGTCAGTTGCAAGGCGTAGCTTCTAGACCCACTTCTGAGGCTTAACTGAACAGTTCATACCCAGGGAAGCTTTACAAAAATGCCATGAGTGATCTGGACCCCAGAAATCCTGGTCTTCGGGGGAGACATGGAGCGTGGGAATTTTCACTTACAGACCTCTTTACTGTTCTGACCAGAAGGCCAGGACCTCTGTTCTGGATCACTGACTCTCAAACATTCTGAGTCTAGAACTCATAATAATAGCAGTCAGTCACAGAGCTAAGCGCCTCAGTGGTGCACTTTAGAATAAATGTAGCTCTCACACCTCACCAAAGACACTTCTTTTGTGCACCAGATGGAAGCTATTACAGATATCCATAACTGGCCGACATGAAGGGAATATGTGACCATGGAACTCCCAGCCCTATGTGGGACCTCTGACACAGCCCATGCTTATGGCTGAGGGAACGTTGCAGAACAGGGTACAGGGGACCTAGACTGAAGGGACACTAGCTCACTTCAGCATGCGGCTCCGACAGGCCTTGCCCTTCTCCCCATTCCCTCTGCCTAACTAAAAACCATTAGATAACATTCCGAAAGCTAGCCGTAAGGTCTGTTCGCTTACTTGGTCACATTCTCCTGAGGCTCAATACCAAAGTCCAGCAATCAGAAGCCCCGCTTGGTTCACCTAATGAACATGCCCAATTAAAATGAAACACCTCATCCTAACATGGGGTTTCTCCCTTTACCTTTATAAACTTCCTTTTTCCTGTGTGCCAAATCTGTTTCCTCTCTAGCTCTCTGTTTCCCTCTGAGACCAATACCCCTTCCTCCTTTCCCCTGTCCCTTTGCGCTTCTCCCCATCCCTTATCTCCTGTACCACCGCACCCTAGCCCATTCTAACACAGGCCTCCTCTTCTCCGGCTTTAAAATTACACCTGCAAGGTCATTTGCTGTTGTATTTCTGCCTGAGTCAGAAAACAACCACTTAACTTCTCTTTCAACTTAATACAGACTCTCTCTGTGAAAACAGGTGTTTGGGTGTGGTTTGTGCCTAATCTCGGTTCTGGAAGGGAGCCCCCGCTGTGCGTGAGTCCTCTTCATAGGCAACCTTCTTAAAGTGGGAGAGATGTTGCACACACAAAATCTCTACAACAGGATTGCTTACCCAAGATCATGCCAGGCAAGCTTTCAACACGGACGGGGCAACGTTCACAAGGCCCCACCTCTACATGAAAAACAACAGACTGTCAATGCCTATGGAGAGTGGGAGAATAAATTCGAATCAGGAACCAGTGACCTGGTAGGTTGTGCAAGCCTAAGAAGCCAGCCTTAACACATGTACTTATGGGCAATATGATTGGACTTAATGGATTACACGTATGTGTGCACATATGTTCATGCATGTGTGCACACATACATGTGTGTGTGTGAACTTTAATTGGACTCAGTAGATTATCCATGTGTGCATTTGTGTATGTATTTATGTGTGTGTGTACATGTGTGTGTGTAAGCACAAACTGGACTCACAGATTACACAAATATATACAATAATAATTACGGAAGAGGGGGCATGGATACTATAAAGGAATATGTTTCCAACAGAAGTGGGAAACAGAAATTAGAGAGGTGGAAATGATGTAAATACAGTGTAATTATGTGAACTTCTCAAAAACTTAGAATTAAATTTCAAACAAATGCTAGCCATTCAAGATAGTGTGTTTGCTGAGTGGGGACTCTAAAAATAGAGGAAACTCTAGCCTGCTCATTTAAGATGTATTCATCTCTGTTAATAAGCCCACTATCTGCTTCCATATCTAGAACATTTTCGTTCTATACACAAACTAGTGTGTTCAGAAGGTTGGTGGCAAGGATGCACCTTTGCTCCTTGTGAACTCCAGATTTAACACACATCAGTTATGCCCTCTGATCTGCTTCACCTCCAGCCCCTCGCTGCGTGTGATGTCTTTCAATACAGGCAAAGTCAAGCCGAACATGTGTACTGACAGCCTTCGCTAAACCCTCCGATGCTCTCCTTTGATGCTGCATCCAAACTCAACAACTGGTGGTGTCTCGGGAGTTAGTTGCAATGTGGATGTTGAAAATCAATGAATATCTGTCCTCTGTGGTATTAAAATCAGAACTCTGGTTTAGCATTTGAAGGAATATTCAGCCTTTATACAGTTTTGTGACATCTAGAATTTGTTTCTCAAAAAATACCCAGTCTTGTTAGATGCTCAGATCTTCCAGTATTGACACAGTTCATTATACAATCTCTCAAAGATCATAATCATTGGTATCTCTAAATGTTGGGAAGCCATCAAGCTTACGGTCGCTCATACAAGTTTTTTTTTTTTCATCAAAATTCTTGAATGCTTAAATTTTATCATTGGCAACAAACATTGTCAGTTATTTTCTTGGAAGTGACAGAATTAATTTGTTCATTTTCCAGATCACGTCTGCCAAGCAGTCAAGTTTGAGCACCCGTAGTTTGTCAGCTGTTCTTTAATATGAAAATGGTGCTCTTCTTTGGGGAAGCAGCAAGCCCCAGTGTGAAATTTCAAAGGTCACTCAGGTGTCTCTGAGGCTTCCCGAGCCCGATCCAAGCAGAAGTCTCTACCAGCATTTATTATTTTATAGTATTTGAAAGGTCCAGCTGTGGAGTGTAGATTTATTTTAGTTGTCATAATATATGTATTTACATCATGTGGGTGCAGTTCCCAAAGAAGCCAGAAGAGGGTCATGAACTAGTTGAAAGGAAGCTGGGAACAGAACTTAGATCCTCTGCAAGAGCAGTATGCTCTCTCTCCAGCCCCTCAAAGGCTGAGATTGAGGAAAAGGAAAGACTCCATCATATCAGCAGATACATTCTGTGACAGTTACACTTCCTGTAGCAGAGACAATTTTAAAAAGAGAGGACTTGTTTCTCTTATGGTTTCCAATCATGGGCTCAATCCAGTGTGTTGGGAAAGAATATTATGAACTGTAGGCATGTGTGGTGCAGGATTTTCTTGACCTTGTAGACACCACTAGGCAAATAGTAAGAGCAGAAGGGGCCAGGGCAAGATGTAGTCCCCTAGAACATGCTTCCACCAACTCCCTCGTTCTCCCACCATGCCCCACCTTTGACAGGGCCACCATTTCCCAACAGACTCTTCAAATTCAAGTCCCATTAATAGGTTAAGGCACTGATTTTTGTCAGAGTCCTCATGATCTAACCCACTTGAAAATAAACACCTTATGGACACACCAAGAGATGTACTCTGTTAATATTTCAAACATTTCTCAATCTAATCAAATTAGCAATCAAGGTTGACCATCACACCATCTTTTTTTTAAGCTTCATGAGTCTTTTTGTGATTGACATAAGTTACTTAACATCATATACTTTAATGTTTATCCACACTTTGTTCAATGTAGCATGGTTCTCTTCCTATTGAAAGCTGAATATTATTTTACTGTATTTGAGTACGTCATCAACAGCAACCTTAAGAGAAACTGGTTTTTGTTGTTTGTGTACATACATAACAGCAAAGAACAAGGTGACTCAGGAGATCATAGTTTGGGTCCTCTGTTGTAGGATAATGTTCTTATACACTGTAAAGATTCATCACTCATATGAGTTTAATAAAACACTGATTGGTCAGTAGCCAGGCAAAAAGTATAGGTGGGGCAACCAGACTAAGAGAATTCTGGGAAGAGGAATGGCAGAGTCAGACACCAACTAGAGACAGAGGAAGCAAGATGAGAATGCCTTGCTGAGAAAAGGTGCTATGCCATGTGGCTAAACATAGACCAGAATTATGGGTTAATTCAAGTTCTAAGAGCTAGTTAATAATAAGCCTGAGTTACTAGGCCAAACAGTTTATAATTACTATAAGTCTCTATGTGTTTCTTTGGGACTGAATGGCTGCAGACCAGGCAGGATAGACACTTCCATCTATAGCCCTCAGGTTTGGGTCCAAATGGAAAGGTAAATAAATGCCATCTTATCATTATAAATATAGTATTGTCCATCCAGTTACCTGAGAGTCACAGCCAACTTGTAACCTTGGTTCCATCCTGAAATGTCTACTTTCACTATAAAGTCTCCACACTGGGAGAGAGAAAGGGAAGGAAAATGGGACGTGGCGGTTTGGATGAGAATAGCCCCCAAAGGCTCATTTATTTAACCGATTGGTTCCCAGTTGGTGGAGTGTGGCCTTGTTGGAGGAGGTATGTGTCTTAGGGTAGGCTTTGAGGTTTCAAAATCCACACCAATCCCAGTCTTTCTTACTCTCTGCCTCTAACTTGTGGATAAGATGTAAGCTCCCAGTTACTGCTCCGGGGCCATGCCTACCTGCCAGCCATGTTCCCTGCCAGGAGCATCATGATGCCCCCCTGAAACTGTAAGCCGGCCCCCAATCAAATGCTCTTTTTTTTATAGCTACCTTGGTCATGGTGTCTCCTCACAGCAATAGAACAGTGACTAAGACATATGGTCAACAGTCCTGCAAGTCTGAGACAATCACTGCATTGATGCTTCTGTGCTTTCTTCTAATGTTTTCTTACAAGAGCCACGCTCATAAAATGTGCTGGTTCAGGATGTAGGTGAAGGAATGAAAGACATTTTGTTGGACAGATGTTTCTATTCTCTCAATAAACAATATAGAAACAGGAGACAGGCTTGGTACTAAATCAGCATTTTTGAATGCATCAGTTAAATATGCACCTAATAAGTATGCAGAAGTATTTAGAGAATATTTGTCTTTCATTTCTACTCTGAATCATCTTGGTATGGAGAGCTGAGAATCTTGGACGCCTGATTTATCGAATTTTTGATTCTAAAACATAAGGAATGCTGGTTTTATATTGACTGGAGTAGGGATTATATGCAACAGTCTCCATACTAATTGCTTGAGTTGGGATAAGTGTTCCCAAGGCTTGGTGACCAGCCTATGGCACGGTTCGAAGGACATGCCCATGAAGAAGAAACTGTGATCCTGGCCCCTCCTCTTCCCATCATATACTTCCTGGTCACCAAGAGGTGAGCCATTTCCTCTGCCATACAAGACACACTGTCTCAGTACAGACCAGAAAGCAACCTGAAGCCTCTGAACTGTCAATCAATATGAACCTTTCTTCCCTTTAGGTAACTTCCCCAGGGCACTATCACAGTGACAGAAAGCGAACATGCCTAATAAAAAGCAGAGGTTAGCTCCTTTGAGTGAATTCTAACTCAAGGAACAATAGAAAAGTGTTCCTCTGGACACTGGCCTGCCTTGTTTACTCAAGAGGCTCCCAGAGCAATGATCATCAGGGTTTCCCACTCACCCTGTTTACCAGACAAGAAAAGTGAGGCTCAAGGCTGCATGACACAGACAGCAGTGACTCAGATGTCAGAGAGTGGATGCCAGTTCTTTTAGGGAAGACAACTGACACCCTTTGTCCCCTTCTCAGAAATATTAACGAATTGAAATATGTAACCATTTAAACAAAAGGCCCTCTCTCTTATCAGATATTCAAACTCACCTCATAGCTGCCCAGGGCAGACAAGCCCTCTGTGGGCTTCCAACCCTGGGCAGACCAGGAAGGCTTACCGTAGCGGTAAGGCCATGCTCTAAACATCTGTAACCGCGGCGACAGCTGAAGGCGATTGGAAGCCGGATACACAACTGAGGATGTGACGTCATCAGTGTCCCTGAAATCTAAATCCTCCTCCATCTAAGCCTTCAGAGCCATCTTCGACTTTCACAAATATTTACAGCTATAAATTCAGGGGATTTTTTTGGTCAAGTAGGTAGGCTACAAAGGCTGGAATGGTCAAGGTCATTGTCAAGTAACTGATCTTGTAAAAAGCCGGAGCTGTTTGGACAGGTGTCAGGGAGAAGTCAGGTCAGAAGCTCGGAGTGGGCTGATTCCTGGTGGTCTACGTGGTGGAAGCCTGGGTATTTTCTTCCAGTAAACACTGGAAAGGGAGGCAACTCTTCCAGGATGCGTAAGAAAAACCAGAACTAAAGATCTATTTTCCCCTCGACCCAGGAGACCTTGAGGGAAAGCAGCAGTGATAAGATTAAAGAGTGGAGAAAGGCTCTAAACCTGTGGTAGCCAGCAGAGCCATTACTATCAGCCTTCCAAAGGAATGCCCAACTCCTGTCCCACAAGACAGTCAAGGACAATACAGCATCAGTCTTTAAAGTCTGTCACCATGGCCACATGTCTTGGGTCTCCCTGGTAGCATGAAAGGCTTGAGGACTCATTCATGCCTGTGGACCCCCATTACCATCCTTCTAGGACAGGCACAGCTAGGCTTGCCTTCCTCCATGATGTCTGTGCTCTTCTTAAGCGAGAGAGGTAGCATGGGTGTGAATCCAGCCCCCCACCTCCACACACACACTGGGGCTACTTCTGATACAAAGTAAACATACAACTAAAAGTTAAGTTCAGTTGCCCTTGACTTCCATCCTTGTGAACTAGAACCCCATAAGAAAATCGGGGCCCTGGGAGACCCTTCTTCTTTTCTGCTTTGAATGTTGAGAGTTTTTGTTCTTTTTTTTCCCCTTAAGCACAAGTCCAACTGGCCTTGGGGAAAGAGTAGCCATGCCAGGCACTTAGTCTGGGAAGGGAAAACCACCTAAACCAGGGTCAGTACTGAGCTGATTCACTTGATTCATTTCCCCCTTGGTGTGCATGTGGGAGGCAGGGGATGCTGGGAGGTGCTGGAAGAGATCCATATTTGTAAGCAGGCAGAAGAATCCTCAGATTAAGGCAGAGGAATGCAGGGCCTAGAGCATTGGAGGAACCAAGTTCAGTTCATAACACTCATGTCTGGTGGCTCACAGCCCATAACTCCAGCTTCAAGAGGCACAACGCCCCCTTGTGGCCTCCACTGACACCCTCACACATGTGTACATACTAACATAAAGACCCACCCACACATACATAATATATACACACATATAAATAATTATTAAAATAATTTTTAAATATGAAAGAAGCCAGGCATAGAAGTGCACATGGCCCTTTAATCCTAGCCCTCAGAGGCAGAGGCAAGTAGGTACTCTGAGTTTGAAGCTAGCCTGGTCTACCTAGGGAGTTTCATTCAGGCCAGCCAGGGCTATACCCTGAGACCCTATCTCAAGAAGGGAAGGATGATAAACACAAGGATTTTTTTCTACCTTCTACTTACCCCACCCTCACCCCTATAGTTATTTCCACAGGCTTTGAGGTTGAGTACTAGGTTGTACCGGCGTAAATGAATGTAGATAGAAATTGTAATAAATATATATAGCTTTAATTGGGAAATAGACTTACAGAACCAGAGGTTCCAGCGGAGAACAGGAAAGCAGAGGGGGCAGCCGGGAGCGCGCCTGCAATCTTTATAAGTAAAAAATATCCTCGGGGGACCCCACCCTACAAGTAAGGTGATTGACTGGGTCTCTCCTACATCTCCCCTTTTTGTCTAAATAAGATAGAGTCAAACAAAATACAACTATATACAATAGTAAGAAATAATAAATATAACAAACAATATTGAACAAGAAACATATAACAAAAGTTTTGTTAAACATTTTATCTTAAGGAGTCTAAATAATGTAGAGAGTAACTGCAATTATATAATCTTTAACTCCGTTAAAGATCTGAGAAAAGAATTAATATTACTTAACAAATGAGAGATATCCAAAGTGTGTAACAAATGACAGAGACAACTGACTACCTGGGCAATCACCCAAAGTCTTGTTTGTAATGTTGAGTCAACCAATTTTGGCTAAGGCCTAACATAACTGACATACCATTATTAAAGGCAAGGAACGTTTTTAGAACTATCCTACCCTGTCTTGGTAAGATAAGACAATCCTGTGTTATTTACTTATGGATATTTTGTATCTTTGTCAGTAGTTGAGGTATGGGGTTTTTTTTAACCCAAAAGCCAGTTTTGTCAAGAAGACAAGCTCCCAGTGGAGTGTTTTTGGTGCTCAACGTTTATTTGGGAGTAGAGTGGCGTTGTCAGGAGTAATTGTGTCTCGTTGGCACAGAATTTTAGGTTAGATTAAAGGCCATTTTTTACAGGTCTTTGAAGAGGCTGAAGATTATACTATCTATATTAAATATAATCTCTATGTATCTAAAAGACCTGATTAATTCTCAATGCCTATCTAACTTGAAGACTAAGAGAATAAACAACTGTGCAATATATGAAGACAATGATCTTTAACTGTAAGCAATGTCATTAAATATCAAATGTAAACAATGTTATTATATAAATAATATCAGAGGTAGAAATGTACATTGTAATATGGTAAATGTATCAATACAATATAGACAAAGTTATAAGAATACAAATATAGAGGTAGGAACATTCATATTCAATATTTAATATATCAATATACAAGAAACAGTACCAATACAATTTTCTAAAAACAGTAATTTACAAATACGTGTACCAGCGTAAATGAATGTAGATAGAAATTGTAATAAATATATATAGCTTTAATTGGAAAATAGACTTACAGAACCAGAGGTTCCAACGGAAAACAAAAAAACAAAAGGGGCGGCCGGGAGCGCGCCCACAATCTTTATAAGTAAAAAATATCCTCGGGGGACCCCGCCCTACAAGTAAGGTGATTGGCTGGGTCTCTCCTACACTAGTCTGGTCCTCTTGTCTTCAAATCTATGCTAAAATATGAACAACCATCAGGCCAAAAGGAAAAGGAGGGCAAAGAGGGCATGTGGATAGAACTAGCTATCTAACTACATCATATAAGATCACTGCAAGGGTCCAGTATCAGAGCCCAAGGCTATGAAAGGAAGCAATAATGACCCATAACATTGAGAAACAACAGGAAGTGAAACCAGAGAGTAAGTAGAACCCGCTAGAGACAGTCACGGAGCACACATCCTGAAACCATCGGACCCGGGACAACAGGAAGCCTTGACTGTCTGCTTATCATGAGAGGGGCTGTGACTCAGACCCTCAGGGAGCGCTTCCTTGCCTAACTTAGGCAAACAGGTTCCATTCCCTACACTGCAGAAAGAGGATGAGAACATGGGAGAGAGATGGGGGTGGGGAGAAAGGAGGCAGAGAAATTCTTTTGAGATGCCCCTGCTGGTTCCCGAATGCCTTTTTTTTCTTCTAAAGTTAGGACATTCACCTTCTCTTTCTCTCAGACATCAGACCCCCCAGGTTGGGGGACTTTTGATTCTGAAGCTACCCCAGCTGCACCCTGCCCAACACTGCTGCAACCCTGCCACACCCCTGTCCATGGTTCTAACATACTGGGATTCTGACTGTTCTTCAACTTGTAGTTGGTACATGGTGGAGCTTCTTAACCTCCAAATCTCATAAGTCAATCCCCATATATAATTCAAATTCATATGTATGAGTGCATATGCATATACATACCATTGAGTCTTTTTCTCTCTGGATCGCTAATAACATTTCTCATCTGTAAAAGTTACAAAGTATCAGTTGCCCCGTAGGCTATTAGGAAGACTCACAGTGGTCAGACTGCAGCAGCCAGTCTGGCTTTATAAAGGATCCAATAGCATGAAATTGGTTTTGTGTTGGTCAACTACTTCTGGGCATGGAGCCTGTCTTGGAGTGTGGTTGATATACCCATTGACACCAGCAGGTATTGATTGCAAATAGCTTCTTAGTTAGGGGCGGGACATCCGTCTCCACTTCCTCCTCTCAGGGCCGGGCCCCTCACCTCACTTGAATCTATGCAGGTCTCATGTGTGCCACCGTCTCCGAGTTCATGTGTAAATGTGTCCTGTTATGTCCAGAAGGCACTGTCTCCGTGGAGTCGCCCATCACCTCTGGCTCTTAGAATCTTCCTGTGGTTTTGGTTTTGATTTTTAAAAAATTCTATTTATTTATTTATTTAGTCTTACTGCTTTATTTTTATGGGATTTTTTGATAGAGAGTGACAGAGAGAGAGAGAGAGAGAGAGAGAGAGAGAGAGAGAGAGAGAGAGAGAGAATATAAAATTGGGTAGGTAAGGAGATGGGAAGAACCTGAGAGGAGTTGGGGAATGGGGAAACATGATCAAAATTTATTGCATAAAATTTTAATTAAAGAAAGAATCTGATAGCATTTAGCTTCTCCTCTCATGATACTTTGGACTACTGTAGAATGATTCCATCTTTTCCTCATTTACTCATATGCTTACTCATTCATTTGGATGGGAAGTTTTCTCCCACATAGTCCAAGCAGCTTGGAACTCTCTATCCTCCTGCCTCAACCTCCCAAATGCTAGACTCTCAAGAGTGATTGACCACCCCCAGCCAACCTAAACCTTTCAAACAAAGCACCTACTTTACCAGGGCCAGAGGATGGCAGGAATCTTCCCTTTCAACTCTCGGTCCCCTGACCAGCCCCTGTCCCACCCCCACTTGTCCATCTTGGGGTGCTCTTCATGACCTCCTCCTGGGAAGGGGGTGAAGCATTGGACGGGATACCACAGGCTTAAGTGACCCTCCAGTCTCTTCTATCTGAGACTCAAACATGCTGTGTAACTCTGAGTGAGATGATGTTCTCTGCTCCATATGCCTTCTGGAGAGAGGGACTCAGGAGGGTCTCAAACTGGGGGCTAGCCTGGGCTTTAGAGATCATCTCAAACCACCACAACAACACAAAATGACATTTGTGTAGTGTCTGGACTAATGTTTGTAGGTGACCTCTGGGAAGCTGGGACAGACTAGCTGGTACTGAGAGAGTAAAACAAAGAAGATAACCATCATGCAAATTTAATCCTCTGGGTTCCCTGCTTCCTACAGCCTCTGTCTGACACTGTGTGCATCTTCCCTCTCCACTTCCAGATGAGGAACCCTCCTCTCCTCTCCCATTCTTTCCCTCTTCCCCCATTCTCTCTCCCTCTCCCCCTCCCTCTCTCTCTCTC
>NW_004949130.1:1952068-1962005 GCF_000317375.1 Microtus ochrogaster
TCCCTCTCCCTCTCCCTCTCCCTCTCCCTCTCCCTCTCTCTCTCTGTTACACAGCTGAGAAGGCTGGCCTCCAGCCTTCAGCCCCTTGAGGCACTGAGGGGCTCTGTCCCTCCTGCTGGCCAGATGTCCTGGCAAGCACCATTGATGAGTCTCTCAGGAAGGGCCCAGCTCCCAGCAGACAGCATGCCAGGCTGTTGTGTGAAGCCAGACCCCCAGGCCCTGCTGGCTCAGGCCTCTCCCTAGGTGTCCCTACAAGCCCCCTGTGCAGGGGCCCAGTAGCAGCTGCAGAGTTCACAAACTATTGGCAGAGAAGCTAGCTTTACAGGTCCCTGGTTATAGTCTCTGGCACTAATGGAAATAGCTCTGCAGTGTCCATACCCTGACAATTTCTCCAGACCTTGTCTGTATTTGCAAGGGCTGAGAGTATCATACCCAATAGCAGAGACAGTTGCCACATTCACTGGGCCACACAGTGTCCCTGTAATCTGCTATCTGTCTGGTCCTGGCCCCCCTGCCTTCTCCTTTGGCCCTATAGCTGCCTCTAGACGGGATGCCTCTGTATTCTCAATTCCCTGCCACCTCCAGCAAACAGAGCCCTTGACTATGGCTGCAGGAGTGCTGAGGAGGCTTTGGCGGACAAGCCCAGCTCCTGGAAACACTCAGCCAGGAGCAGCCCCCACTCCATCCGGCAGTCCCCCTACACCCTCTTCCCTCTGCAATCAGCCTGTCCGTCTGCATCTAGACCCGGCTCACCTCTTTGGCACCACCATGATCGGGTGTTCCACTGTGGGCCTGGCAAGTTTATCTGCTGTCATGCACTTTATATCCCCCATAACTCTGCTGCCCAAGCCCTCCTATGCATGTGTTTAATTTTTACAGTCAGGAAGACAGATGGGGATAGTGACAGCCCAGACATCCAGGAGGGGTGTGTGCTCCAGCCCTCCCCTGGAATAACCTATCGATGAATTCCATCCATGGCTGAGGTAGTAGTTTTATGCATAATGCCCCTGTGGTTTTTCAACATCCTCCAGCTTTTGATGGCAGAGATAAAGGAAGAGGCAGTGGAAATATGAAGCCACTATTTGGGAAGAGCTGCCAGGACTTCTATAGGCCACTTTATCTGGTCACTCTAGATTTGTCCCTGGTTCACGTATCTACCCTGCGTCCATCTACCATCCACTTGGTGGGGCAGTGAGAGACTCACCCCACCAGCTCAGACTTTTCCCAAACACACTTTAGGATGATTGCGATGACAGTGGCCGTGACCACAAAAAGAAGAAAAAACACATAAAAGATGAAATGAGAAGCCATGCATACTTTCAAAATGATGCTTTTTATATGGACTATAACTCACCATCAAACACAAGCAGCATCTTGTTACACAAACCAGCTCCAAGATGGCTTCTTGGGAAGCCACACCCCATTTTGTCTCCCCTCCCACTGGGGCCGTCCTGCCGTCCTCCTGGTGGAACAAGGGGCTGAAGTTACAAATCTGCTAACAATCACTTGCTTCAATTTTCTCCCCATCATCTGCCATCTGTGCCCAGCTATGAGATCTCTGCCTGCCTGGCACCATCTAAGAAAGAGTTAGGGTGATCAGCACTCTGTGGTGGTGCCTGTTAGGGACTACACCCTTTCTGTTTCTTTCTCAACAAGGCAGGTACTTACACAGTTCTCATCTCTTGAGGCTCACAACAGATGAAGCTACAAAGGTCCTACCCCCTTAAGAAGCTACCCAGAAGGGCTGCGAAACTACTAGGATCGTCCCCACAGAATCTTGAGTCTAACTCCAGTGTGGTGAGACAGGTTGCACTTTGGGGCCTGCTTGCCCTGCTCCCTCAGTGAGCTACCTTGAAGACAGAATCTTAGCTATTGCTGGCTGTGCCACCAGGATACAGGCCTCCCAGGGAATCGGGGAGACACATGGGACTTCAGGATGAGTTCTGGCTCTTAAGCCCCCAAGTTTCTGTTACTTTGGATGTTCTAGGATGTCACAGCCCCCAGCCCTGTGACCTCCTGGGGTAGGTCCAGTAATCAGAGGACAGTCTCCAGTGAATATAGTTCTCCCTGCTTTATGGGATCTCTCATATGACTGAGGGGCTGCTTACTGTCAAACACTATTTAGGGTACAGTTGCGTCTAGTAGATTTTCTTAAAATACTTTCTCATATTAGAGATGTAAATAGATCCATGGCCCCAGGTAGGCTCCCAGGTACAAGAGCTGTTTCAAAACACAAACATTTTGTCATGATTAAACAAATGGAAGGCAGGAAGGCCCCATGACTCTAAGATCTAGGACCTGCCCATGGGAAGCAGAGGGACTCAGAGCCAAAGCAGGACTGATCGTAATCAATACAATCCAACCTAATTGAATTCAATCACCCCGTATTGAATATGATCTTTAATATACAGGCGACATCAACTTTTATTAGGATCTAGGAAGTCATCTTTGAAAAGAGGCAAAATGGGATCAAATGCGTAATTCAAAAAACATTGTTTTCAACATCTTTCCATTTCATTTAGCATTTTGAGGAACTGAGGAGATATTTTGTAGCTATCAGCCTGAATTAATCACCTTGAGACCTGATAGAAGATAACGGGGATTCTAATTTCGGTCGGCTTTCATTCTGCTCACATGGACTGCGGGTATTAAAGTAAAATTTCTCCTGCTCTCAGAAATGATCACAAGGCAGATTCTTAAAGCCTGTGTTCATGCTGCAGGGCGTGGTAGCCACTGTGGACATGCAAACACTGAACCCTTGAGACGTGGGTGCTCTGAACTGAGAAGGAGTTCACCAGCTTGAATTTTAAGATGTAAAATATATTTTGTGCATTAACTCCAGGTTGAAATTGTAAAAACATATACGGGAATATCTTAAAATATGTGATTCAAGTTCATTTCACCTTTAAAACATTTATTAATGTATTTTATTTTATGGGCATGGGTGTTTTGCCTGCATTTGTATCCGTTCTGCATGCATGCAATGTCCATAGAGGTCATAAAAGGAGGTTGGATCCCCTGGAACTGGAGTTGCAGATGGTTGTGAGCCATCATGTGGGGGCTAGAAACTGAAACCAGGTCCTCTCGAAAAATAGCCAGTGCTCTTAACCACTGAGTTATCCCTCTGGCCCTAATTTCACCTTTAACAAACCTTCTAGAAGATTTGAAGTTCCACATTGTTTCATGTGATTTTTCTGTTGGATAGTTCCATTCTATACAATTAAATATTATGAAACAGTCAGATAATAATTGCATAAAGTTTTCAACAGCGTGTTGAAATACATCAGATGTCATTCAAAGACAGAGAGGAATTTAAAAGAAAATTAAGACCATGTAAAGCACACATTTATAGATAGATAGATAGATAGATAGATAGATAGATAGATAGATAGATAGATAGATAGATGATAGGATGAGTAGAAGTATGGGTGGTGGATGAATGAATGGTAGGTGTAGGTGGGTGGGTGGATGGGTGATGTTTGAATGGATAATGAATGAATAAATTGATAGGTGGCTAAGCTGATGAATGGAAGGGTAGATGCATGGATGAGTGGATGGATGGATGAGTAGATATTTGGATGGCTGATGGATAAATGAATGGATGTGTGGGTAAGTGGATGAATAGATATGTATATGGGTAGATGAACAGATGGACAGATGAGTGGGTGGACTAATCGCCTTATAGATGGGCGAGTGGATGTGCATCTAGATCAGGAAGTAGGCAGATGGATTGGTGGTGAGTGAATATATAGATGGGGTGCTGGTGAATTAATTGGAGGGTGGGTGAATGGGTAGATGGATGGATGAATGGGTAGCAGATAAAGGGATGGGTTTGCATTAGCAGAGAAATGGATGGGTAATATGGTAGATAGGTAGGATGGGTAGATGGGTGGATTACAAACTTGTACATCCACATTCAGGATCTACATATGGAGATAATTTCAACAGTACTCTATGGCTATAAGAATCATCTCAGGGTGGTGAGATGAGAGTATAGTTATAATAGTCTCCTCAACAAATTTATACATGATCCTCAAAGATCTATCAATTATGCTCATCATCAAAAAATGAATGTTGCTTTTCAATAAGAAACAATGTCTCATAATAATTAATACCATTCTGTGAAGCCCCGTGTCCTGCCTAGTATCTGTCAAAGTGAATAGTTTACAAGCACACTTTGTCCTTAGCCCTAAGTGACATCTCACCACAAAATATTCAGACTCTGAAAGTCTACTCTTAGGGTTTTACAAAAAAAATTTCTTCCAGAATTATTCTTCACATCTGCAGAATATGGTCTGTTAAGAAAAAAAAATGGTTGTTACCATTGCAAGATTATTTTAGAAAGAAAAGTCAATTACCAAAATGTGTCCATCCAGAACTCACTTCTGGTGGGCTGGGTCCTAAACAAAAAGATGGGGATAACTCAGTGAGTTCATGACAATTAGTCCTTAGTGTGGGATACCTTTCCAGAACCTGGCAAACTTAGAAAATGCTGAAGAACAAAGATTTGGCCTGGTCTTATGATGTCTTAGTTGGCCTCCTCAAGATACTCCACTTAAATGATCTCTACCTTGAGACCATAATTTTTTTTCATATTGTTTGGGGCTTCTCACTCACTCATCAACTCACCCACTTACCCATCCTTACTACATACATGCATACTTACATGCATGCATACATACATATATCTGTTTATTAGTCCATTTGCCTGTCTGTTTCCCTATTTATCTGTCTGTTCATCCATCCATCCATTCAGTTATTTATCTCTTCACTCACCTATCCAACTGCTCATCCACCTGCCCATCCCTCAATCTCCTCATCCATCCATCTTCTTATTTATTATTTATTTATCCATCTATCCATCCACCCACCCACTCTCTGATATACCTATAGATCTTGCTACAGTTACCTACCCCAAATATATCCTTGGATCCACCTACCTCTCCAACCATATGTCTATTTTTATGTCTACTCTTTATTCACCCTGAATTTTTCTACATAATCACCCAGCCATATTCACCTCTATCTATCTATCTATCTATCTATCTATCTATCTATCTATCTATCTATTTATTTATCTACCCACCCTTTTGCCTATTCATCCACCTACCTGCCCATCTGTCCATCAGATTTTCATTGAAAGCTAACTTTGGCCAAGAACATATCTATGTTCCTGAGCTATGACAGTGAATAAAGCAAATACAAGCATGCACAGAGGTAGTTCTATATTCTAGTAGAAGTCACATAAATAACAAGTTAAACCCCATCCCCCCCCAAATTTATAAAATTACACGTGCCCTTTCAGAAATGATACAAAGGCAAGAAAAACAACCAGGATATACTATTTTGAATGATCCCCTCCAATAGATAGAATTTTGACCTGGTAGTTGAATATTAAAAGGTGGGTTAATGCTGAGGAGAACATTCCAGGCAGAAATCAGGATGAGGACAAATGTCCTCGGGCAGGAAGCACCTTGGCCAGTGTGAGGAGTCAGATCCCAGTGTTGCTGAAATGCCCAGAGAAGAGGACAAGGTATCTTCACAGAGGCCTCAAGATGGTAAGGAATTTGGATTTGGTTCTGATGAGAGTTACTGGAGAGGTGCAGGCAAGAACACAAATCCTTAATTCCCATGTTTGCTCTCCACCCTGGCTGTTGTGTGGGTAAGGAACCGTAAGGGAGAGGAGGAAACAGGGGACCTTTTCCGGGGTATACTATGGCCATCTGAATGATGGATGAGTCTCACCGCTTCAGACTAGGCAGCTGTTCTGAACTTGAAGCATGTAAGATTGTTTATGACTGGCCTGAAGAACTGGGACATTGGTTTATGGTCCTTCCTTTTCCGATGCTGGGTTGTGGAAGAGCATCCTACAGCATGTGATCTTCTGCCTAAACACATAAAATATTCAAGCGTCCCAAATCACACCCCAAGCAAAAAGTCCCCTCTCAGGTTCCCAGAGGTTCAATTCCACTTACTTTTCCCGCTTTTCATTTACCTCAAATGCTTCCAGCTGGATGTGGATGCGGATGTGTCGACACCGTGTCTGCCCATAAATGCTTCCCAGCGACCAGGAAGCAGGCAGTCCATTGCAATCTCCACGGAACGTCTGATTCTGTCAGAGGCTTTCCCACCCCCACATGCCTGCACTATATCTGGCTACAGGTTCCTCTCTGGCTTCAACCAAGAGTACGGTGCCCCCAAGCTGCGCTGTCAGAGGAGACGGTGACAATTCCATAATTCCAGGGGGTCCTGGCATACTCGATGTACTGTCAGATCGCCTTTGGATACACTTGACCTTCCAGGATTCTGCCTTGGCTAGCTGGTTTCTGATTAACTACCTTTCTGGATTTATCAACTGCTAGGACTTTCTGGCTCCTACCCAGACCCATCTGGGTAGAAGCATGGACCCAGTGATCCTGGCATCTGGAAGCATTTGTCTTAAAAGAGCCAGTTCCTACTTGATGTTGATTATCAAGTTCAGCTTGCAGTCAATGGAGCAGAAATTCTCTCCCACAGCCCAGATACACCTAAACGGATTGCATTGTGTATAAAATGCCCCTACCATGGGCCACTGTACTGTAGCAGCCACTGACCCTCTCCTGCCTCCCACCTCCAGCTTGATGGGGAGGATGAGCAAATGTAAACGCATCAATATCATTTGCCATGCCTACACACACACACACACACACACACACACACACACACACACACCCGAAGTACTGTGACAAATGTGACCAATCCTCGTAAAGAACACGTTAGGTACAAAGCAGGGCAAGTTACAATGTCCCAAAGGTAGGAAGTCTGGGTTAGCTCAACATGCACACCTTCTGACAGAGGTCCAGCAAGGCAGAGACAAGAGCTCTTGCTCTGAGCTATACAAATCAAGACTTGCAACAAGGGAGAGACAGCATGGCCTTTGGTGAGCCTATTGCGGAGACAGGATAGATGAGAAAGCACAGGAAGAGAGACCAGTGGACATAGAGGAGGGCGGGGAAGGCCTGCAGCATTCAGCCTGGACTCTATCCCCTTCTCCCTAGCCCTCGCCTTCCCTGTCCTCTGCTCTCCTGTTCCCACAACAGAAGCCAGCCCTCATCAGAGCAGCATTAGAGCCAGAGAGCCAGACCAAGATCCCGCTGACTCAGGATTGCGCCTTAAAGAGGAGGCAATATGGCCTTGCATATTCAACCCACCCCACAAGACTTTTACATGCTAATATGGAGGATGGACCATGAGTGCATATGTAAAGTATGAATGTATTATGTGACTGCAACAATTCCTCCTTTGCCGAGCATGTATATGTAATTCATAAATATGCATTAGAGAATCTGGATCAACTACATAACATTTCTTCAACTTAATGCTTCTCAAACCCCATGACCTAGTTTTAGGACTGTCTAGCTGGACTGGATGTTTCCATGATAGTTATGTTCCTGGGATAACTTTGGATACAATGAGCAGTGATATGAACATGCCCAGCCTGTCTTTCTTCCACCAAAGAGCCACACAAAACTTCCCAGGGGGCTCTGAGGTTCTTCACCCACACTGGATGGAAGGATAGGGGTCCATTTTAACATCCTCCGGGCTGGCCTCTTGGCCCTGTCTCTGCAGATCTCATCTCTTGGGAGGATCTCGGGAGGAAACAAAACCTCTAACGAATAGACTCTGTCCCATAGAACCAACTTCCTAACTCTCCAGCCCTTCTGCTCCAGCTGTAGGGAGGCAGTGAGGACTCCTCCCCCAGATATAAAGCTTCCAGAAAGTTCCTGATTATAGCAGCTTTCTCATAAAACCTTCTAAGAGAAGTTGTGTGGCTCGACTTTGTACAGCTTTGTTCCTTCCCTGCTTACATTCATTATCACTTGAAGGGCTTTATTTTGTAAATTAGTACACACTCATTGTGAAAAAGAATAGATTTGATAATGATATTTTCCTTTGCATACGTTGTCTTCTTTAGTCACCCCCATTTCCTTCTCTTGCTGTGCCCTTCTTTCCTAATAGTCCCCTTCCTGCACTTATGTCCTATTTTCGATTTTAAACTTATTTTCTAAAATAGGATGAAGGCTGAGTTTGTTTTTTTTTCCTTCATAACATTTTTAATTAGTACATGTGGATACACATGCTCGTGCACATGCCATGGCTAGCGTGTGGGTAGCCATTCTCTTCTCTGCCTCTCTCTCGTCAGCACAGGGGCTCAAAGGCAGGTTGTCAGGCTTGGCGGCAGATGCCTTTACCCGCTGAGCCTTCTCCCTCGTTCTCGTATCGTTCTGAGTCTGGCTTATTTCCCTTAACATGGTAACATAAGGTTCTATCCATTCTCCTTCACTTTGTGACCACATAAAACATGGTTGTCACTTTGTTTTTCTGTCACCTGAAGAGTATTTTTTTTAGAACCCCATGAAAGTCGCAATTCCAAATCAAAACCTGATCCCAGCCTAGGGACACTAAGAGGAAGGGCAAAGCTGATTCGAACAAGTTGACACTCTACCCTACTGTTGTGGGTGCAGGATCTCCATGGGGTGAGGATGAAGATTTGGCATGTCTACAGGGCATAGTAGGGAAACGCTGTTGTCATGGGCCGGGTTCCTGGGTGGACTTGGCCTCTGCTCTGTGTCCCCTGGGTGGATGGAGGGCGCCCCAGGCTTTGGGCACCAAGGGTACCCTTAGAGCCCCGTCCTCCCTGGGTAGTGTGCCCGCCTCTCCCCGCCAAAGTTATAAAAGTATCTGGGCACAGGTGCGGATGCCGCCAGCCTCCAGGGCCAATAAGCGGAAGCGCTGTGGAGGAAAATGAGGCCGCACAGCCATGGGGCCGTTAAGTGTTCCCAGAACACGCGATGCTCCCAAATAAATGTGTCTCCAACATTATAACAGCACAATATTCATACAGCTCATTACTGGTTTTAATTTTGCCTGCTGCTTATTTACTGTCTCCTTCCCCCACTTTATGGCCAGGGTGGAAGAGTTACACACCCACGCCAAGAACGCGAGCCTGAAACTGAGTTTCTCTCAGCAGCCGCTGTTTAGCACAGTGCCCACACAGCAGGGCAGGGCCCTCCTGGCACACCCGCCTGGTGCCGGCGGCCTCCACCTCCTACAGGGCTGGTGTCTCGTTGCAGTGCCCACTCGTGAAATGACCCCCTCTTCTGGTGATCACAAACTATAGCCACGTTCTGTGACTGTCAGGCAGACCCTCGAAGCCCACAGGGACACCAGGAAGGCTGAAAATCATTGATCTCGACAAAGGTTATTTACTTAGAAGATAGCAGGGTTCTTCTGTCCTTGCTGTGATGACCAGCAGACTCCTCCTCCAGGACACTCTGGGTACCAGGCACTGTTTGTTAGAAGCAAAGAGCCATCGCTGCCCTATCTGAGCGCCACACTGAGCTGAGCATGGTAATCTACCCCTGACTGAGCTTCCCAAGGACAAACTCCATACCAGCCTTGTAGGTCAATGCATAGACCTAATGACTTCATGGAGAAGAAACTGGACTTAACACTCACAAGCAAAGTGGCACACCTCTAATTCTAGGACTAGACAGCTAGAGGCAAGGGGATGGGGAATTTGAGGCCAGCTTGGGTTATGAGCCCAAGAAAGAGGGAGAGAGACAAGATGGGAGGAGGGAGAAGAGGAAGGGAGTGTGGAGAGAAGACTTCCTGCTCATCAATGGAAAACGGTTTTTAACCTTCAGAAAATTCTATGTTTTAATGATTTTTCCCCTATAAACAAAACCAAACCAAAAAATTCCGCCCAAGATTCAGAGGACATTCTTGAGCTAGAATCTTTTATTAAATCCCTTTTCCAAAGTTATAAAATCACCCTGCGTTCCCTGTAACCCATTTGGAAGAAACAAAGATGAACAAACAAAACAATTAATAATCGATTCCATTCCTCTGCCTCCGTTCTCGGAAAAAAAAAACTACTGCTACAACCTGGACCATC
>NW_004949130.1:1962299-1996370 GCF_000317375.1 Microtus ochrogaster
TACTGCTACAACCTGGACCATCTCCTTCCTGGACTGTGTGTTTGTTGTAAGCAGGAAGGAGAGAGGGGAAGGGAGGAGAAGGAGTGGAGGAGGGAGAAGGGGATAATAAAATTTAAATAAACAAAAGAAAATGGCTCTGCACTAAGAGCACTCATTGTTCTTGCAGAAGACCCAAGTTTGATTCCCAGAACCAGCATTAAGTAGCTCATAACCATCGGTAACTCCTCCTCAAGCTCTTTCTGGCCTCTGGAAGTACTGCTTGCATGCAGTGGTGCACATACATGCAAGCAAAACATTCATGTACATAAAGTAAAATCTTTTTTAAAAAACAACAAATGTTTTTAAAAGATTAAAAAACAAAATAAGCTTTTGTTCTCATACACGTATCTCTATTTCTCTATTACTCCTTCCCTCTGTGAATTGACATGATATCCCTTTGGGACAATTCTCTCTCGCTCTCTCTCTCTCTCTCTCTCTCTCTCTCTCTCTCTCTCTCCTCTCTCTCTCTTCCCTCCATTAGTCCTGTACTTCTTACAGATACGGTATGTCCATTCACTCTCTGTCGCTGGGCATTCAGATTTCTTCCTCTCCTTCCTTTGAAAACACCACTTACCTATCTGCAAGTTACCCCTGCACACGAGAGTGTCTCTGGCCCAGCCTATGCACACTCTGGTTTTAGCACACACCCTAATTTCCAAAAGCCCGAAGCAGGTCACTTTCCCGCAGTGGCAGCAGCAGTGGTACCCATTTCTTTGCATCTTTGCTAACACATAACACTGTCACTCATGCATTTTTTTCCCTCAGTCTAATGAAGACATCATGGTATTTCACTTTTTCCTTAATCTGTTTTCTCCACAATTTCCAGAGGCTAAGGATTCTCATGTGTTCCTTGTACCCACATTAGCTTGTTTATTCACATATTCTCTCCTTGGGTTTGCCTCTTGGGAAGCCATGCCTTTTAGCCACTGGGTTACATTCTAAAGCTGGTTGATGATCTTTGCTTGTCATGTAGGTTGATGCGCTCCTCCCCTGCTCAGGGCTTTAAAGTCTTTGCTCCAATCTGTAGATCAGTATACAGTAAACAAACCTCCACCTCTTTTGAACTCACTACCCCAGGGTTTTGTGGTTTTAACCCACCATTCCCTGGTGTCCTTGTCATAATCCTAGAGTCACCTGGAAGATGGGGAAATCCACTGAAGGATTTCCTCCAACAGGGCAAGTCTGTGGAGCACTTTCTTAATTGATAATTATGAAGACGGACCTGGTCCGCTGTGGGTGGTGCCATCCCTAGGCAGATAGGCTTTGGCTATACTAAGAAAGCAAGCTGAGAAAGCCATAGAGAGCAAGCCAGGGAGCAGCATTACTCCCAGGCCTGTACTTCAGTTCTTGCTTCTTGGGTCTTGACTTGAGCTCCTTCCCTGACTTCCTTCAGTGATGGATTAGGATGTAGAAGTGTAAAACAAATAAATACCTTACTTCCCTAAGCTGCTTTTGGTCAGTGGTTATCACAGCAGCAGAAAAAAAAAGATTAGGACAGTTGACATTGCTGGGCATGTAGCATCTCTGACATCCTACCTCTGACAGTTGACATTGCTGGGCATATAGCATCTCTGGCAACCTACCCCTGAGCCACAACCCCAGCCATTTTCAACGTTTATCTTGAAACAATCTCATTACGTTGCTTTGAACTCACTCTGGAACCCAGGCTGGACTAGAAGTTGTGATTTTCCTGCTTCATCCTTCCAAGCCATTGGGGTTCCAGGCCTGAACCACCAGGCCCATCTTCTATGTCAATCATCTCCAGAACACTAATAGGAGCAGAAACCGTAGGAGGTGCTATGTACGTGTTTGTATCTACTCAGGAGCAATGAAATAAAAACAAATCTGTGTGGATTTGGTGTGAACACAGGCACCCTGGACTTGGCTATGTACATAGCACATGTTAGCCACCATCTCTTTTTTTCTGAAAATAAATAAAAA
The DNA here is from genome assembly GCF_000317375.1 of Microtus ochrogaster. NCBI lineage: Eukaryota > Metazoa > Chordata > Mammalia > Rodentia > Cricetidae > Microtus > Microtus ochrogaster. Next base: position 1,964,280 of record NW_004949130.1, read on the forward strand.
ACAATAATTGTTGACTCCTGGTAGATTGAATCCACATGTACAGAACCCAAGGCATTGGAGGGCCAGCCAATTGCTTGTTCTGGTGCTAGAACCAGATTCAATCATTCTTGTTTCATAATGGTTTTTGTGCAATGGTACAGGCTCCCTAGCTCCAGTGAGTTTGGGTTTCAACTTTTTTTCCCATGGGTGTTTTGTAATGTACATCATGCTGGTAAAATGCCTGTATCGTTTGAGCACACTGAGACGCTGGCTCCGGAAGCACAGTTGTCTCCGCCCACCCTCCCCATGAGACCCAAACATATTTGTTCTCCAAGGGTACTCCAAGGCCTCTTGTCTGGGGACGGAATGGTGTCCCTGACTCTGTGACTGAGAGAAAAAAGACTGCAACACAGTCCAAGAGTAAATGCAACATCCAGCATCTCCTTAAAAACAACTACATGAAACCCCTTCCAAAAGTCCTTACTCCTATTTTCCATGGCTACATGTGTCTGCAGTAGGAGAAAAGTTCAGCCATGGGGAGAACGCTTAATGGGAAACTCTAGCTGACTGCTTCAACTTCCCCAATCTCCGCCGGGTGTTGTGAGTGACTAATTTAGTGATGTTTGTTATATTTCTATTGATTAATTGTCTATCTATCTATCTATCTATCTATCTATCTATCTATCTATCTATCTATCTATCTATCTATCTACCAGTGACCCAACTATCTATCTATCCATCTATATACTGTTCTACCTACCTAACTCTTAGTATGTATTCTTCAATTTTACTTGCTATTTACTTAATAAACTCACTCATTCAAAACCAAAAGCATGATTGTGATAGGTCATTCTTTGAACAACATAAACATCGTATAAACTTGTCTGGTAGGGATGCGTTAGACATGTCGACTCCTTACACCACCCTGTAAAAATCTTCCCTCATTTTGAATAGGTAATGTTGAATGCCCAACCTCGTCTGAAGATAATTTATACATTCAGTTTCCTTATTCAGTTAGATTTATAGTTTTTAATTAAAATTGATTTTTAAAATATCTACAACTGATCTTTTCCTGTTTTATTCCAGTAGGTTCCATTCATTCATCTACAAATTTTCCTGAAAGTTTATGATTCCTGGTTGTTTAATTGGTCTTTGCTAGTATGTTAAAATGGAAAGTTTTTACATAATTGTAATTTATAACTAGTAAATAATTATAAAACCACCCTCTCATATAATGCTTCTATTTATGTAGGTTGGTGTTTGTCTATTTTCTTATTAAAAATATCAAAATTATTAGTCCCATTGACAATGAAATTATCAGTTATGTAAAGCTTAATATGATTGTTGTTAATCACACTTGACCTGAAGTCTTTTTAAAACTCATATTCTTCATAGTCTAAGGTGCTCTAGACTTTTGTGTATGACTTTTGATTCAGGCAGTTTGGGCTATTTTGCTACTAATTGGCAGAAAATTATGCTGCAATTCTTTTGCATTCTCAATTGCTAAAGCAGCTGACAGAAGCTATCACTTGGCTGGTTCCACAGTGGTACTCATGACAAGTGTCATCCTTGGTGACTGGATGGTGATTCAGCTAGAGGAGTATAGGGAGGGAGTGCCTAAGGTGGGTGAGCAGGCTTGGTGACAAACCCTTCTCAGCTGGAATGGAAATAGTTTCAGGACAGATCATAATTAATGATTGCTCCACCAGTACTTAATCCAGGCTCAATGTGGCCAGGCTGTGTCCTAAGGTCTTGGCAAGGGGTCTGGAAGTATCTTATTCTATCTTTTTGAGGTATAATTGATACATAGGAATAGCAATATTTTCAAAGCATAATAATTAATGTTTTGAGGTAAGTATACATTGAGAATAATCAACTCAATAAGACAAATAGCATATTATTGCCTTGGGTAGCTAACACTTTCTTTTTCTCCCTCTTTATCTTCTCTCCCTCCCTCTTTTCCTTCTTCCTTTTCTCTCCCCTTCCTGACACTCTGACATAAGGTCTCATTATGCTGCTCAATCTGGCCTGGGTCCCTTGGGTCAAGCAATTCTCCTGACTCTGCCTCCAGAGCAGCTAGGGGTGGGGGTGCCCACCTCTAAGCCTGACTCTTCCATTCTTTACTGAGGTAAAATCATTTCAGATTTACCTACCTGTAATTTTCACCATAGCCAAGATGCAGAAGGAGCTGGATAGCCTTCTAGTGAATTGTTGGGTAAATAAATGTGACCTATATTCTTATGCATGTGAAAATTACTCAGGTCTAGAGAAAATGTGTCCGTGTCATTCACAACATAGATGAACCTGGAGGACATTATGCTGAGCAAAATAATCTGGACACAGAGCATAACACATGCTTCACCATTCTTCTTAAATGTGGAAAAAGGAAGAGTTTGAACACGCGTGTCCTAATTTTCTCCTTATTGCTGTGATAAAGAACATGACCAAAAGCAAGTCCAGGAGGAAAGGGCTTATTCATCTTACAACTCCCAAGTCATATTGCATCACCTATATAGGGAAGCCAGGGCAGGAGTTCAAAGTAGGAATTTTGAGGTTTCTCTTCCAAAATACATCTAGGTTATGTCAGTTACACACACACATGCACACATATGAATATGCATGTATGTATATGTGCATGTATGTGCATGTGTGTGCATGTGCAAATTATGTGTACTTGTATGTACGTTCACGTGCATGTACATGAGACCCAAGGAAAGCATCAGGTGTCTACGAAGGCAACCTGTAATCCCCAGCAATCTGCCTGTCTCTGTCTGCCCACCCTTTCTATCACTGGGATTAGTAGACACACAGCCCTGCAAGGCTTTGCTGGGGCACACTGGAGATCCAAACTGAAGTCCTCGTGATTGATTAGTGTCTTTCTTAGTCATTGTTTACTGCTGTGAAGAGACACTATAACCACAGCAATTCATAAAAGAAAGCATTAAGTTGGGGTTTGCTTAGAGTTTCAGAGGTTTAGTCCATTATCCTCATGGCAGGGAACATGGCGGCATAACATTGTAGGTGAGAGTTCTACATCCAGATCCACAGGCAACAAAAAGAGAGAGACACTGGGCCAGCCTGGCTAGAGCATTTGAAACCCCAAAGCCTACCCCCAGTGACACACTCCTTCCAACAAAGCCATACCTCTTAATCCCTATCTATATGAGCCTACAGGGGAAATTCTTAGGCAAACTACCACAAACAAAAACATTCTTATGCATTTTAAACCCTTAAGAGTTTAAAATGAGATATAAATAGAATATTCAAAAGCTTTTAAGGAAAAAATGCAAACTTTCTGCTTTGGTAAGGAAACAGAAGGTTTCCAGGATGCTCATTCTCCCAGTTTGATGCGGGTTTAAGTGTTGTTTTGTGTGTGGCAATGAGGATGGACCCCAGGACCTGGTACACACAAGGCAAGAGCTCTACCACTGAGCTACAACCCAACCCAGAATCTCACTGAATTGTCCCAGCTGTCCTTGAACTCTCTATAGAGTTCAAACAGCCCTTCAGCTTGTAACCTGCCTGTCTCAAGCTCCCAGACAGATGGGATTGTAGGTGTGTCCCAAATGCCTAGTAGTTGGACATCTCAGAACAAAATCCTAACAGATCTTCCTTGGAGAATGAGATGGATGCAACAGAATGCTTCTCCATCAACAGCAAAAGTTCATTGCTGATAACGCCAGAAATTTTGAGAAAAGTCACACCCAGAAACAGTGAATTTCAACCATTAAACATGCATACACATGAGTGTCTGCAAAAGGCAGGTTCATATTGTTTTTGTTGGGCATGGTTTGAAGAACAGGGTATTTTACCAGAACCTCTCAAAGAAACCACTAGAATTTCTTGAAAAAGAGGATACAACCCAAAAATAAAATGAGATTCATTTTTAGGCTTAATTTTTTAAATTAATATATGCTTTGAAATGCACAGTAAGTTGCTCTGAGATTCTTTTATACATCTAAGAAGAGCAAAACAGAACCATGCTAGAAAAGGAAAATCCTCTTTGCCCAAAATAACTAGCATGTGTGTTGTCGTGAGTCTAACTCTTTTTAATGTCAGAGTATGGGGAAAATATTTACCTGACCTTGAAAGACAGATTCATTTCAAGAAATGACAGGTAAATCATGTTGCTTCTCAATCTCTGCCCTTTTTCTTTTCCTGCCCATAGCAGAGTGCCAGGCACGTGCTACAAATCTGGAAGCATCTAAAATGCTTGCTGTTTAACTTACCCAACTTTCTTTCAAGGATTCAGTGTGTGTGTGTGTGTGTGTGTGTGTGTGTGTGTGTGTGTGTGTGTGTATAGGCACCCACAAGTGCAGGTGTCCACAGAATCCAAATGAGACTTTCAAATTCCCCCAGTGCAATTACAGATTGTTGTGAGCTGCAAGATGTAGGTGCTAGGAACTGACCTCTTGCTCTCTGAAAGAGCAGTGTGTGCTCTTAACCACACACACCCCACACTTGCTTTCTGGACAGTGTTTATCAATATGTATGATTATAATAAAAAGTAAAAATCTTACAGACGTCAAGTAACCATTCAGAACATCTAGAATCTGCTTCTCCTTCATAGATGGTCTTTGTTGATGGACCCATATATATGTATGAATCTTGCGTAATATGGTAGTGTCTCTCAAGTCCTGCCCTCAAAACACCACATCCCAAGCACACTCTGCCTACTCTCCCACATATTTTCTTCCAGCCTGATATTATTAATAATATGCATGCATTATTTTAATATAAAATCTCATCATCAATCTAAGCTGCATTTGCTAACTTCAATTGAATTACTTTTAAATAGCAAAATAATAAAATATTTCAATTAAAATCATTAATTATACTTAACTCTCACTATCATCGTTGCACATTTTTCTTGAATTAACAGTCACAGTACTGACCAGCCCAAACCTGTACACTGAGGGAAATGTTCCTATCCTGGGCTACTTAGTGCCCTCCTCACCAGGTTTCTGTGAGGCAGGGCACTTGAAACAAGGGCCCGTTTGAGTGTGAGCTGCATTGTAATTTCACCTAAGTTCAACAGCCCAATTGTGTTAAAATGAAAGAATGTTTTTAAAAAATTGCTGCAAAAAATGGTCCACAAATTTCTCCTTTTGGTAATTAAGTAATTAAAAGAATTATTATAAGGGGAAATCTCTTTTGGAATTAATAAAAGGCTTTGCGAGGTCACTACATATGAGCTAAATACACAAAAATCGATAGCTACTAAGTGCTAAGCACTTGGCATGGAATTAGGAAAAATTATTTTATTTAGCATAGCAGCAGAAAATGAGAAAGCCTGAGACTTGGAGAGGAGGCTCGTTTGTTAGGGGTACTTGCTGCTCTTGCAGAGGACCCGAGTGGGTTTACCCACCTCGGTCATCTCAGAACTGCCTGTAACTCCAGCTCCCGGGGCTCTGATCTCCTCTTCTGACCTCCACAGACACCTGAACTGCCTCATGCACATACCCACACACAGACCCTCACACAACACATAAACAGAAATCAAGACAAAAACCAAAATAGCCAAACACTAAATGACCTAGTTGTTAGGAAACCCCATGACACAAATAGAAAGTTGCAGCCAAAGGGATGAAGTAAAACACCGGATCTAGAAATCAGTATTATGCCGAAGACAAAAGACCAAATTAACATACATTAATTCTAAAATTAATTTTTATATTTAATCAGTTACTGCTAGACTTCCAGAAGGTTAAGATGGCCCTTAAGTTCATATGGAGAGCAGTCCTAAGATGTGCCTCAGAAGTGTTGTTTAAGTGAGTGGGCACTTGTCTCGTGTCTTATTAGAACAGCCTCAAAATCCACAAAAATAGAGAGCCAAGTGCGAGGATCCTTCACCACCCTGGAGGCTGAGGGAGGTGGCTCTCCTGAAGCCTGGCTGGGCCCTGTAGTGAGACCATCTCAAGGAATGAAAAGAGAGCAAGAGAGAAGGAAAGAGGAAAAAAGGAGAGAGAGATAGAGGTGGGAAGGAAGGGGAGGGAGGAAGAGAAAGGGATTGTAGGTGGAAGACCATGAACAAGAATGAACTGAAAATACAGATTTTGATCCCAGCAAAAATGAATAGTTACCAATATCTTAATTAAGTTCTTAAGTAAGAAAAAAAATGGATCATTTGGTGAATGATGCAGGGTGTTTTATTTTAAACTTACCTGACATGAAATTTTCTGATGAATTTTTATAACCATGCCCAGAAATAAAGTTCACAAGATAAAAGACTAAACTGAAGCAACCATGGGAGAGAAGCCAAAGACCGATTATGCTAACACGGGGTTAATGCACATCCTAACTAAGAACGGAGAAACAGACTAAAAACAGTAAAAGTAGTTACAAATAAGCAAACACAACTTTAAAACATTAGTTTAGAAAAAGATATACTGTCAGCAGAGGCAACAAACACATGATACACCTTGAAAGCAGTGTATGTGATAAGGTTAACTCCAGCACTGCTCAAGACTCGGGCAAGCCAATTAGAAAAAGACACATACGCCAATGTTTAAAAACTATAAATCAGAGATTCCTGAGCTGAGCATGCACAGATGCAGCGAGACGCCAAGCCAGCTCAGATAGCCACGCATCTAAGCTTCAAGGGCTCAGCTCTGTGAACTGCTTCTTGGGGCCTGTCAGTTAGCCCACACATAGAAAAGTATTTAAGCCAGGGACTAAAACAACGTGATCTTCACCCCAGCCGCACAACAAGGATTCACACTCCTTACAAATCAGAAGCTGCCTGCCACTCAAAACATAAAAAGCGAAAGGACCACCTCCTGCCTCAGCATCTCTAATCCTGCAGAACAACACAAAGAGTCGATGGACACCATAGCCTCACCCCGACTACTGTGGGCTGACATGTGGTGATAGACAGTCTGCATATGTGAACTTCAGGGGAGCTGAATGCAATCTTCCTGGAACCCCTTCACCAGCATCCAGGGCTGGTGATAGTCTAATATTTGATTCACAGAAGCTGTCTGCTTCATTTTAAATCCATTTACACATTCACTTGTAATTGCTGTGATATTGGAGATAAAACCAGATGCTTTCAGCACTGGAGGATTCTAGGCAGGGGCTCTACCACTGAGCCACACCCCAACCCCTCACTGGAGGATTCAAGGCAAAAGCTCTATATTAAGCTACATCCCAACCCCTCAGTGAGGTTTCTAGGCAAGTGCTCTACTGCTGAGCTAGGCACCCAGCTCTGTTAATTTTTTTTAATGTAACTATATCTTTACAGAGTCAACTGTGATGTTTTGAGCCACTTTCTGTCTTCTATGTAGATCAACTTAAAATATTTAGGTCACCCATCATTTCAAATATGTTTCATATCTCTATGATGACAGCATTCACACTGCTATGAGAACTTTGTGAACTAACTCACTGTATGTGGAACAGATTATCAGCCTTTATTCCCACTGTCGATTACAGCTCTGTACTGATGGTCATGTCCCCATCACTCTCTTTTCCTTTCCTCCCCCAGACTTTTCTGCTAATGGGCTATGAAAGCATAGATTTTTTTAAAAAAATATTCCACATCTGAGTGAGACTGTATGCTGTTTGTCTTTCTGTATCTGGCTGTTTTTTACTTAAAATTATTATTTACATTTAACCATGTGTATAAAATGACAAAATTTTGTTCTCTTTTCACAACTGAATAGTATTCCTGTGTGTGTGTGTGCGCGCGCACACATGCAAAGAAGTAGCCTTCCATTGAGGCAAGAAGGAAGGCTTTCTTATTCTGCATTTACAATCTCTTCCCTTCACATTCTCTACAACAGGAAGGGCTTATTCTTCTAGATAATTCGAGTCAGCCTATGCAGTGAGAGAAATCCATCTTTGTGCTCTACCCTGGGTAGCAAGAAGCCTCAGAATTACTCACGACTTCATCGGGCTGCTTACAGTGGCCATTGCCACATCTTACTTGCTCTATGCAATGTCTTCTCAGCCTCTCAGGCCACCACATTGGCTACAACAAGGTAGGAAAACCACATGCCCAACGTCTACCCAGATTAACTTTGTTTGCATTCTCAGTATTACGTGGAGATTTTTCTTCAGGTCATCACCAGATGTCATCTTATACATTGCCTGATAGCTGTAGCAACCAAAACAAAACATTATGGTGGTGGCCAGTTCTGTGGCAATAGAATTAGAGCTGTTGTCCCTCCCTGGGATTCCAGCTGTTCTGTGGCACTTTTCCTGGGGACACATGAACAACAAATTGACAGGGAACCAGTGACTGAGAGACCAACGTAAGGATAGACCAGTTGGGGAACCAATGAGTCTTGTTGGAGTTATTTATAGGAAGATGGATGAGGAGTTTCTTATAAAAGCAGAATTGATCCAGAGACAGCTGTGTCATGAAAGCCTACCCCAGCATGGGTATCAGCTCGTGACAGCTGAGAACCTGGAGCACACTGCACAGTCTGCAGACAGCTCAATAGGGTGGAGAGTGTGGTTTTCAGAGAGCTCATGTGGTCTTAGCCATTTCTAGGTAGTGTGACTGATCTCTGCTTCTAGGTGACTTGGTTGGTCTCTCTGTCTGTTCCAGGTGGCTTGACTGGTCTAAGAGTCTCTTAGAAGTACATGTTTCTTATACGTGCTTAGGGAGGTAGAAGCCCTGTGAATCTGGTCAGCTTCAGGGATTTCCTGAAGCCTCTGAGTTGTTTACTTCCTGAGCTTTAGGAATGCCCTGCAGAAGATATCCTGTGTCTTAATGAGGTCCCCTCCCTTATGGACTGTTTTATCTCAGAGAGAAGTGTTGTTACCATAGTAACCTACCTCCTCCAGTCAAGCTCTACCACCTAAAGGCTTCACAGCCTTCCAAGATGGTGCCACCTGCTAAGGGACAAACATTCAAAGCCTGAATCAGTGGGGGTCATTTCAACCGAAACATTGCTGTTCTGCTTCAGCTTAAACGTGTTGCACAGTACAGGGACTCCACCCGAGCCTGGGGATCTCAAGCCAGGCCTGTTCCAGACCCATTGGACAGGAGTTCTGCTTATCAGAAACCTTCCCAGACCTCATCAGGGAGGCTGGCAGGTCTCCAGCTACCCCATGCTGGCCTAGGGGAGCTGAGTGACACTGTTGTTCTGGGAGAGGCGAATGATGACTTCCGGCACTGTCACTCACAAGCCAGCATCACCTTGATTGACAGCTTAGATTGTTCTTCAGTCTTATATATCATTAGGTATAATTGCTGGGATCTTATTAATTATTGTCATCATGGCCTCATGCATGTACACTGAAATGGCGTTCACCAGGGCTCACCCATCACAACAAAGGGTTCACCTGTGCAGCAACAACCAGGAGCCTGACCTCCTGGAATAACAAGTATTTCTGGGGGTGGATTGTACAAGGCGAGACCATCTGCATTCTGTGATTGCTATGATTGCTAGCAGTGATGGTGTCTAACACATAGGAAGTACAAGATACTCATTTCACTGCCAAAAATCTAGAGACTGGGTACAGAGAGTCTGAACAAGATGAAGAACTCTCATGGCCACCCAGACCTTCTTCCTTACAGAATCAGTCCAAGATTATACCACAGGCATCTCCAGCTCCTCAGGTCACATCTTAGAATGCCTATGGTGAAGAGAACTAAAATTTAGTGCGGCTCATTGGCTCAGAACTGCAATCTCAGACCTCAGGAGGCAGAAACAGGAGGATTGCCAGTTAGAGGCCAGTCTGTGTATAATGAGACCTGTGGCGGCAAGAGAGAAGAAAGAAAAAAGGAAGGAAGGAGGAAGGGAGGGAGGAAGGAAGAAAAAGAAGGAAGGAGGGAAGGGGAGGAAGAAAGGACAAAGAAAGGAAAGAAGAAAAGAGAGAGCTAAATGAGGAAGTCCATCATTATTTGTCTAAATTTCTGTTTTATGTCTTTTACATTTATTTAATTTCGTGTGTGCACCATAGAACACAGAGATGGGAGGACACCTCTGCATCCACCATCTGTATTCTGTGGATTGAACTAGGGTCATCGTGCTACGTGATGATCACTTTTATCCACTGAGTCTTCTCACTGGTCCTTAATCCTTATTTTTCTGGACAAAGGGGTGCCTGAGACTCAGGGGAAAGTTCTGAGGCAACTCAAGCCAGTATTTCACCAATTTGTGAAGTGGGGAGGTCAGGATAGCTTCTTCTTCCAAGAGGGCTGAGCTTGACTCAGAGTCCCCAGACAGAATCACTGTATTTGAAATTTTAAAGTAGAATGGCATTTATTGAGTGAGAGCTGTTTCCAAAAACCATTTTCTTTTATTTTAATTGTATTAATCATTATCTTACCCAAAATTACCCTTGGACATTTATTGTGAGGACTGTTGCCACCATTGGCTTGTTGCTATTATTATCGTTTTATTTTATGAGTATGGGCGTTTTGCCTTTATCTGCTTGTGAAGCACATACAGTGACCAAGGAGACCAGGAGAGGGTGCCAGACCCCATGGGACTAGCTTTACAGTTGGTTGTGATCCATCACATGGGTGCCGGGAATTGAACCAGGGTCCTCGGGAAGGGCAGCCAGAGCTTCTTAGAGAAGACGACTTCTCTGAGTCATCTCTCCAGCTCCTTTTGATTTTTAGATGCACACAGTTGTCAGCTTTTTTTAAAAAGACTTTACTGACCAATGTATTTCTTTACTCTCACCCTCATTTCATGTTATCCACATTCTTTTCTCCTTGGAATTCAGGCGCATAAATGATCCACAAGCTTTCCAGAGCTATCAGCCAATATAGTCTCTGATTCTTTCATTACTTGTTTTGTGGTTGCTGTTTTGTAATGGTCAGTATTTAGAGACAGAATCTCACTGTGTTGCCCAGGATATCAGCTTATGATATTCCTGCCTCTGCCTTCTGAGTCCTGGGGTATGCCACCAGGACTACTGGATTTTTATATCACCTACAAAAACAAAAACAGAACAACAACAACAAAAAAAAAAAACAGGCTAACTCAAGCCCACAATGTCCCAGGTGCATAGTATCACAGTAGAGCAAAAACTGTGTGCCCTGGCAAGTTTAGTGAGAGCCCATTCCTTTCTTCTTTCCCTTTAAGCCCTTCCTTGGGGACAATGCCCTGTTCTGCTCCATGAGTGTTCTCTAAGCTTTAACTGAAGAAAAAAGGGGTTTCTTGAAGATCAAGTGAAATGGAAGCAGAAAGTGTGGGCTTCCTTACATGGTCAGGGACCAAAGTCTCAGACACAGCCCTTCAGATGTGCTTTCAGGGTTCAGAACAGATTACACCCAAAGTGAAAATCATGTATGCAACTATGTTTAGGGAGGAAGGTCTTCCTCCGTGCAGATGGCCTTGCTGGGTAACATGGTGATATCCTGCTTGGGCTCAGGGCTCCTACGGGTTTGCATCCACCCAGTGCTGCCAACAGGGGGCAATTGCCTCATGGGAGAAACTGCCTGACACACTTGGCAGCTATCATCCCCTACACAGATAATTCCAACCAGCCTGATTTCTTCAGAAGTAGACTTTACTTCTATTTCAAAGACGTCATTAGCAATGTGAAATCTGCATCCCCTTCTCCACTACCTCTGTTAGGTTTAGTTAATCAGTTCGTCGTGAAGTCCAATGCAGAAATTAAGTTTTCGATCATTTCCAAGAGGATATGATAAACCAGACCTGGTCACCAGGACAGGGCCTCTGAAAATGCAGACATTGCCTTTCCCCACACCAATGATCTCAACACTTCCCACCTGGTGGAACTCTCCGGAAACCTTTTCTGCTAAACTGTCCTGTCATAAACACAGGGACCAGTGTCTTTTAAAGAATAAATACGACATTTTCTACTCTACACGTGGAATAAAGGAATGCTGGCACAGGATAGGGCAAAGACAAGAAGTATCTCTGAGGCAAAAAATTCTTTGGGTGTGTCAAGGGCGCAGGGCTGACATCTTGTCTCTGACCAAATATGGGACAGAAATAGTTTAAGGGATGGAGAATTCCCTTTGGCTTGCACTTTCGGAGGATTCAATCCAGGGCCACTAGGACTTTTCCTTGGGGGCTGAAAATAAATGTCCCATCACCCTAGATGGGCACCAGCAATAGAGCAAAGTAGGATCTCACTAAAGCCCCTTCTTGAAAGTCACAATTTTGAGGGTTTTTTAATATATATAGCATGGGTGAAGGGTTGTTTACAGGAGCTTGAAGGACCCCAAAACCTCTGCATCCCCACAAAGTCCCATCCCACTGTGAACTGCAATGTCCGAGAAGTTTCATCAGGGAGTCCTTTTAATCAGTCTTCCACTTCCACATAGAGTCTAGTCTCTCCCAGCATTCCTTGCAGTGGAGTCAGGGAGTAAGAGCTAGAATCCCATGGAGGGTCTCCTGCTGAATTGCCTTTGCCTTAGACTTGGTCACTGCTGCATTGTTCCAAGAGAGTTGCCAAGGCTACGGACAGAATAAAAAACCACATACAGCTGGGCCTGCTATGATACAGTGCACACCAGGGGCAGGTGCATGCAGCAATAGCTGTTCACACCATGGTGGACAGAAAGTCTAGACCACAGGAAGACGCTAGGGTGAGATACACCCCCAAGGACGTGCGCTTCCTCCAGCGAGGCACAGCACCGTCCAGTAGTGACCCACACTAAGAATTCATCAATAGGTGAGTACAGTCTCCAGTTCAGAACCCTCATGATCTAATGAAGATGCCCTTGCAGACCCTCCTAGAGATGCGCTCGCTCACCCAAGCCAATCAAGTAGACCGTCAAACACACCTACCGCTCATGACTTGAGAGCAGGTGGGTTTGCTTCTGCCGGCCATATAAGCTCCCATGTGTTGTGTCTGTTCTTAATGTCAGAGAAAAGGTGAAGCCATCTCAAAAACCTTCTTTGTCCCCTCTTCCTTAGGAAGACAATGGCGTCTCAGATATCCAAGTATATCCTAACAGGACAGTGTTCAACATAACCCACTGTGGCAGAGAGAACACCCGTAAGAGACAGGCGAAGACAGAAAGGGGGAGACCTGAGCAGAAAGATGGTGCTCTAAAGAAGTTGCCGGCAATTCCAGGGCTCTGACAAAGGTACATGCCGAATGCCAAAAGTCGCGGGAGGGTTTCGATAGCAGCATTTCTAGTTATGACTAGCAGACATAATTAGCTACTAAATTAAAATGCTAATATTCCTTAGAACAACTAAGCAGCTGCAGCGCTAACAGCAGGGCCCTGGGAGGGCAGCGGAGAGGCTGCTTAAATGGACCGGGAGGCTTTCAATGAGTTTTGTCTGAAGATTCAGAACTGCTGTTTCTCAGCGGCGTCCGGAGAGGTCAGAACACACATCTTGAATGGTGATATTTTTCCTCTCATAGTCACAACTGGAAAGACTCAGAATAAAGCAATCGTCGAACAAGAAATAAAAACTGTGGTTTGGGTTTGCAACACATGTTAGGAAGAGGGAAAGAGCCAGGAGGGGGCCCGGGTGCAAAGGCCGTTGAAGACTGCAGACTTGGACTTCCGTGTTTGTGTGGGGAAGGGAGTCCTGAACTCAGTCATCTAATTTTTCCTGGCAAAAATAAAAGGAAGGGGTCTCGCTAAGGTCTCCTGTGATTGGGACTTATCTATTTATACCTCCATTTCATCCGAAAAGAGTCTGAGGCGGGGCTCACCTGTCATCTGAAAGAAAATTAAAGTCACTTCTTAAAAGGGGCCAGAGAAAATTGAAATAATAAGGAAAGAGAAAGAAAGAGGCTAGGAGAGAGAGAGAGAGAGAGAGAGAGAGAGAGAGAGAGGGAGGGAGGGAGATTTGACTTCCATTCTGTGGGCCAATCTTTTATTTTTTTTAAGCCTACTCTTAAACAGAGCATGGCTTCCCTTTGCCTATTTCTGTAGGAACTGGTTGTCTCCCTACATGACTTCCATTTCTTTGAACATACAAAAGGTAAGTTTGCATACTGAGCGATACTAATTAGCCAGGGCCATCTCCAGCACGTAACAAAAGCGAATCTATTACCAGCCGTGGGAAAAAAAAAAATTCCCAGTTCCCCAAACCCCAAAACATGAAAGCTCAGCACTTTAACTGGCTGGGGTAAAAGCCATTATTTTCATTAATGGAGCTCATTTTTATTTTATTGGGCTTTTTTACTATCAGATTAAAAGCATGTTTTTATTGTAGTTTTTTTCTAATGTAATCTTGGATGATGTGCTTAGAATGAATGGAATAGTTATTGTTTTAATTATTTTTTCATTTTGGGTTTTTATTTTGTTTGTTCTTTTTATTTACTACTTTTAAGTTTGCCATAATAACATGGACTCGGGGCTCTTGGAGGCCATTAGTTAGCATCTCTGCAGTGGTTTCCATCTGTTAAAGACTATAGGACAGGAAATGGCTAAGGGCATGCTGAGCCCAACCTTGTGGATGCGGGCAAACAGGACTGGAGGTGGGGCAGTGCGGCTGGGGAAGAATCATAGTATGTTCTTCAAGGCAATCTCTGTTTCTCCTGATGCTCCAGGCTGCCCAGATTCACTAGATAAAGGAACCTCAAGGTGATGAAATGGGTCAGGAGATTCTTTCTCCCTAAGCCATACTTGAGGGAAAAGAAGGCCAGATTCCAAGGAAGTGTACAAGTTCCATCCTGGGCTCACCCACTGCTGCACATGGGCTCTGGGCTCTGGGCTCTTCACACTGCAAGGGGAGAGGAGATCACAAGGCTTTCCTGAGAAGTTCAGATGCCTCCACAGGCCAGTCTGCTTAAGGGACAGAATCAAAAACAAGTGGAATTTGAGAAACGTAGGGGAAATCTAGTCTGTGGCTCTGCTTTCCAGGAACAAACTCAAAGCACCCTCGGGACTTTGCAGGCGTCTTTGAAGCCCAAACTTGAGGCTGCCATTGGCAAGAACGGGAATGGAAGCAGAGGATGCAATGCTAAATGAAACCAACCAGAACTGAAAACTCAAGTGTGGAGTGAGCTCGTTTCCATATAGAATCTAAGAACAACTGAGCGGCAGACTCCTGCCAAGAACAAACTGGGGACTGTTGGTAAAGCATTGCATCTCTTGGAGGAGCAAAAAGTCTAGAGAGTCAACGTTAGCGTGACGATTGGGTTTAAAGGACTGTATTTTATTTGGGAGTTATCTAGAAGAATGAATGGGGTGTTTAGTCATGCATGCATAACCATGCAGGGAGATTAACCTGTTAATTTGACAATCATTCAGTAGTATTTCAGTGTATGTATGTGTGTATCTAAAGCATGTTTCATATCTTAAATTTATCTATACATGGATGGATAGACAGAATGATAGATAGATAGAATGATAGATAGATAGATAGATAGATAGATAGATAGATAGATAGATAGATAGATAGATAGATAGATAGATTTAAAAACACTTGTATGTGAGGATGGAAAGATGGCTCCGTAGTTAAAAGCACTTGATACTCTTTGCAAAGGACTTGAATTCACAATCACCTGTATCTCCAGATCCAGGAAATCAAATCCAATGCCCTCTTCTGACATCTGGAGGTGACTTCAAAAATGTACACACACACACACACACACACACACACACACACACACAGACCACACACACACACACACCACACATGTGCACACAGACATGCATAAATAAAAATAAATATTTCGGAAAACAGTTTAAGTGGGTAGAGAACAGCTGGCGCAGACCTAGGCACAGGGTCACTTCTATGCCCACAAGGGTGCAGCCTGGACTTTATAAGGAATTCCAGGCCAGCCTGAGCTGCAGTGTATGATCTTTTGTTTTGTTTGTTTTGTTTTATGACTTCCATTTATTCTTTTTTATTTTTAATTTATTTATTTATTAAAGATTTCTGTCTCTTCCCCGCCACTGCCTCCCATTTCCCTCCCCCTCCCCCATCAAGTCCCCCTCCCTCGTCAGCCCAAAGAGCAATCAGGGTTCCCTGCCCTGTGGGAAGGCCAAGGACCACCCACCTCCATCCTGGTCTAGTAAGGTGAGCATCCAAACTGCCTAGACCTAGGCAAAGGATAGCTTCTATGCCCACAAGGGTGCAGCCTGGACTTTATAAGGAATTCCAGGCCAGCCTGAGCTGCAATGTATGATCTTGTCTCAAAACAAGAACGGAAAGTATAAGACAAATAAATACCTATAACTTCCAGGTCAAGATTCATTTGATGTCAGCAGGTGCCCAAACTTGCATTCTTCCTGGGTCTGTTCCTTACAGTGGTGGATGCTAACATCCACTGCCTCCCTTCTGTGGCTTGAATGTGTTCCCCAAAGTGCGCAGGTTGGAAGCTTAAGCCCTACCATTGGAGAGTCAAGCTTTGTAAAAGGTGATGAGACCAGCAAGACTCTACCTTTCTGGACAGGTGAATGCTGTTATTGGATGACCGAGTTAGCTATCACCGAGCAGGTTTGATATAAGCATGTGTTTGGCCCGTCTTGGACTCCCATCCTAGCTTCTCTCACCTTCTCACTTTCCATCAAAGGACTTTGGAGACGTGAGAAGGCTCCTTTGAGTTACCAGAGCCTCAGTATGGGACAACGCACTCTCCAGAACCGGGAACCGAAGCCACCTCTTCATAAACCCGGCTTTGGAGATTCTGTT
The DNA here is from genome assembly GCF_000317375.1 of Microtus ochrogaster. Taxonomy (NCBI): domain Eukaryota; kingdom Metazoa; phylum Chordata; class Mammalia; order Rodentia; family Cricetidae; genus Microtus; species Microtus ochrogaster. Next base: position 1,980,800 of record NW_004949130.1, read on the forward strand.
CTGGCAATGGACTACAGCAGTCTCCTTGCCTGCCTGTAGGGTCCTGATTGTATGAGCCGTTCCTGAACTAGGATCCAACTTCCCACCTCTCTGGCCTCTTGATTGAGGTGTAGCAAAGAACTCAAGTTCTTATTGCTACTCCATGCAAAAGGCTGCCTTAGGAACTCAGGACCATGAGGGGTGCACCCACATACTGAGACATTGGGGATGATCTATCGGGAACTCAACAAGGCCAGCAGGACTGGGTCTGAAAAAGCATGGGATAAAACCGGACTCGCTGAACATAGCGGACAATGAGGACTGCTGAGAAGTCAAGATCAATGGCACTGGGTTTTTGATCCTACTGCACATACTGGCTTTGTAGGAGCCTAGGCAGTTTGGATGCTCACCTTACTAGACCTGGAAGGAGGTGGGAGGTCCTTGGTCTTTCTACAAGGCAGGGAACCCTGATTGCTCTTTGGGCTGATGAGGGAGGGGGACTTAATTGGGGGAGGGAGAGGGATATGGGAGGCGGTGGAGGGGAGGAGGCAGAAATCTTTAATAAATAAATTTAAAAAATGTGAACCCAGAAGACCCACGGTTGCCTGACCCCTCCTGCCTCGATTTCTCACCCTTCCCATTCTGTCCTATTGGCTCTGATCCAGCCTCCCTTCAAGGGGGAGGAGACTTCTTGGAGCATCCTCAGCTCTTTGGGTCTCTCTTCAAATAAGGAGTTTTCAGACAGAGCACTCGGACCACCCTGATTCCCCCAAACTTGCAGCCCTTTATTTTTCCCTCTTTGAATCATCCTTGCTTTTGAGTGTGTGTTTATACTGGAGAAGGAGTAGCTAAATAACAGATATTTTATCCCCAGGACAACCACCCTGAGAACTCAGTAGACAGCCAAGAGATATCTATAGGGAAATATCAAGTGCATTTCTTAAGCCATGTTTCCCTGATATTTTGATGAGTCCTGAGCATATATTGCAGATGTTAATAAACTCCTGTACTTAGGGATGTATGATTCCTCAGAATTACCTAACCAAGACCTTGTTTGTTGGCATGTGTGTTCCAGTGGAAGAGGAGATATTTTTACTTTGTTTCTAAACAAACACAAGGTTTTTGTTTTCTAAACAAACATAAGGTGTATTGTGTTTGAAAACCTTATAATGGGGGGCCAGAGAGGTGCCTCAGTTGATAAATTGTTTGCCACATAAACATGAGAACCAGAGTTTGAATGTCTAGAACCAACACATAAAAGCCAATCAGGCATAGTGGCTGCCTGTAATAAGAGAATTCTGGAGCCAGAGGCAGGGCATTTCCAGGACAATCTAACTAGCTAGACTAGCCAGAGCCAGTGAAATCTAGGTTCAACAAAAGATCACAGATGAGGCATTATTTTTGGAAGCAATTGGCCTTTGACTTGGTGGCTCAAATTAAGAAGATCAATGCTTTACCAGTGAGTGAGCTTCGGGACATGATTTCTGCTGAGGATCCTGGTGAAATGGATAGCAGAGGAAAGAATGCTTTTCTCTCCTGGAGCTGGGCCAAGCTGTTTCCTCTGCCCTTAGACAAGCAACTCCAGGCTTCCTCATTTTTTGACTCTTAGGTCTGTAGTCCTAACACTGAGCAGGTAAGAGATTGTGGGAATGACATTGGCTTTGAAAGTTAATGCTTGGTCCTTGATATTGGGTTCTTGTCATTTGTTTATTCCAGATGGATTTGTTTATTCTGATCAACCATGAGGGGAAAAAGGCAGAAGATAAATTCAGAACAGTGTGAGCATCTAGCATTGCGAGCTGGTCTCTCAGGCCCGGCCATGACACAAAGTACGCAAGCCAGGGATGCAGAAGGCACCAAAGAATGAGGACTTCTCTGCATATGTGCTCCAAATCCTTGCCTATGAGCTCGTGCATGAACATATGCACACACACACACACACACACACACACACACACACCTGGAGAGCCTCCAGCACCAAGCCACCTCCTCATGCTCATGAGCACTGTAAGTCCAGGATTTAATGGCTGGGCTTATCTAGTGCGACATTCCTCAGGCTCCATTTTTCATTAAGCAATTTTTAAAGAGTTTTATGGCCCCGTGAACAATAATTTTTTTTAGTGAAAGCAGACTGAATTGTAAGTGGTGGTAATTACACCAAACTAATTGTAGGCAAAATTAGTAAGAGGTCAGACCATTTGGTGGCAAAGGAAAATATATGCCAGGATCACACCTCAAATATCTCCAGGAAATTAGTCCGTCAGGAGAGCAAGAGGAACCTTCCATATCATCAGGGGCCTTCTCCAAAACCATCTGAGTGAATAAGAGTTCCTCCTTGGTATTGGTTTGTTTTAGATGCCCGGACACCATTCAGTAGTAGGACCTAACTAAGACTGAGGAAAGAATGTCTTCTTCCAAGCAGGTAGGATGCAGATTGCTGTTTCTGTTCATGATGCTGTGCAGATTCACCTTGAACTCCTGGGCTCAAATAATATCCCTGCCCGAGCTACAGAACAGCGAGGACGACAGGCATATATCATCACTCCTGGCACTGTGGACTTTCCCCACATCAGGGATCCCAATTTTGTTCCTCTAGCTTAGCTTTCATGGCTTCATTGCCAGCTGCCCAGGAGCTGTCTGAAATCACCTTTGTGCTTTTCTCTCTGGACCCCCTCCCTGAGACTTCTCCACCCCTCTGAAGAGTTCCTTCAGCACAGCTCTGGCATCAGCCTGGGGAAATGAGGAGCACCACTACTCAGTCCTTCCAGGGACAAGGTGTCCCGGCTCTGGCTCCCACCTCTATATATGTCTTTTCTGTGTTCGGGAGGGAGGCATAAGAATAGACAAAGGGCTCCAGAAACTCATCATCCAAGGGTGAAACTCAAGATTAAGTGACAATGAGGCATCCTTGTCATAAAACAAATTCCTGGCTTCTCCCATCTCCATATCACCTTGTCACACATACAATTATCCTTAGGCAACTATCTCTATATATAGATAAGCAGCGTTGATGGGAAGGTACAAACTCCCTATCATTCTATCCTCCCTGAATCTAGAACATTCCATGGCTGGGGTTGAAAATATGGCTTTAAATCTCTGTCATAAGGCAAAAAAAAGGATTAGGGTAACAACTGAATAACTGAATCAAGAAAGAAGAACAAGGAAAGAGGAAGAGGCAGAGAAGGAAATAAAAACCTAAGAACAAAACCTGACCTTAACCCAGGTGTGGATGCCTGATACCCAAGAAACAAAAGCTCTACAGAGTTCTCATGCATTCCGAGTAGAGAAAGTTCCCAGGAAGAAAAACCCAGCATGAAGATCAAGTTTGAAGGGAAACAACATGGCTGTGGAGAGGCAAACCACTCAGAAATCTCTCCACAGTGGTTTCAGCCAAGTAGCTAAAAGAAGGGCCCTCAGAGATACAAAATCTAAGAAAAATAGTCCTGGCATCTAATTACAACAGTGCTGTTCGCTGCTTTTATCTGTAATTGGACTGTATAGTCTTTCATTCTAATTTACTTTACATCTAAACTGTGGTAATCAAGACAAGCAGAACAGAATGCTCTCTAACTGGCTATCTCACTGACATCCGTTAATGCGTAATTATAACAACTAAATTAAAGATGCGACTGTAAAGAGGTGGAACCTCGGTTTCGAGGCATTTAATTCTGGGGAAAGGAGCCGAGATTTTAAATCCTAAGTGAGAAAATCAATATTCCGTCTCATTATATTGATATTGCTAAACAGATTAATGAAATTAAGTATTTGGTTGTGTTGCCTTTCTTTCTCCCAGTGTCCTCCTGGAGCAATGATGGGATGTAATGAAGGAGCTCTTCAGGGGAAGAAGTCTAAATTGAGAACCAATTTATACAGCGAAATTGGGAGATAGCTAATCTCGCTGATAGAGCAAGGGTGTTCTTCTGATATGGCTGCGTTGTTTAGATAGGTATCATGGCTCTAGACTTGTGTCATCTTGGGGAAGAAAAACAAATTCGGCTGAAAGCAAAAGGAAAGAACTGCCTTCCTGCTTCTTTCGGCCATGCATGTCAATGAGGACCAGCCCGGCATCATCTAGGACCACTCTGCTTTAGGATGAGCATCCTTCATTCTCAAAGGTATGTAGACCACTGGCCTCACGTTCGTGCCAGGTGAAAGTGGTTATCCATGATGACATAAAACTATGCATAGACAAATACAAGGTCTCCGAACATGCTCAGTGATTGGAAGCTAGAGATGAGGTCCTATGAAGAAGCTGCCGTTTGAGTTTGACACCAAAGCTAGAAAGCAATAGGTCCAATGTTGAAGGGAAGACACACTCTTCCTAGATACGTGAGTGTTGAAGAAGACCCCAGAAACGCCACCTCATTCATTTGCTTAGCTACTTGTTCATCCAGTTGTTTAGTCATATGCACAGCTGTCCTTCCTCACTTCTAAGCCTAATGTCTAAGCTTACAGAGTCTTCAAAAACATGCAGAACGCTAGTCAAAGGTGCTAATGTCATCCATCAAGGAGATCATGTCCCTAAGTCCCAAGACCAGAGAGATGTACCGGTCCAGGTCTTTAAAAGAATCCAAAGCCCTTGCCTAATAAACTGTCGATGTGATGGAGCATTGGACGTCATTCACTCTGGCATATCCAGAGTGGCCGGGAGTGAGCTAGCAGAGGCCTCCAGGGGGGAAAACTTTGCTGTCGCCGAAGACACAGATAAGAATGACAGCCAGGATGTGCCCTAAAAGCTCATCATTTATGAAACCCTGAGCAAAACAGGTTTGAAGTGTCCTGTGGACAGGAAGGAGCACGAAGCCAGAGGGGATCCATTAAAATAGAGAGTGGAGACATGGTCTTCTAAATGATAAAATCGGAGTGAAGACATTTAATTCCAATTTATCCCCCCCCCCCTTTTTTTTGAAAACACGGTTGAAACTATGAGTTTTGCCTCTATCATCATCTTTTCAGATTTCTGGGGTCTGCGGCGAGCTCCTCAGCACATGTGTTAACACAGAGGTAGGATGAAGGTGCCCTAGAGGTAGTATGATCACCACAGGCCAGGTAGAGGTCACCAACAACCATGCTGGGCCAGGTGAGGAGGTAAGGCTCTTCTTAGCCCTGGGCTACTGTCTCTCAGAAGATAAATGCCTGTGGTCCCTCCCAGCAGACATGCACCAAGCTACACAAATGAAGTCAGAGAAAAACTGCTGGCAGTTGCTGGTCCACAGTAACAGAAGTGGGTCCTAGGCATCATCCTGTCTTCTCTTAAATTATAGATGATAGATAGATAGATAGATAGATAGATAGATAGATAGATAGATAGATAGATAGATAGAGATTAGATACATACACAGATACATACATACATATATATGTGTGAGTGTATATATATAGAGAGGGGGGGGAGAAAAGGGGGGGCAGATGTAGCTTGTCCCTTCCATCTTGTTCAAAAAGTTTTACATCTTTGAAGTAAAGACCAATGCAGAAACCTTTGATTTCTACCTCAAGACTAAGCAAGGCAATTAGACAACGCCGTCTGCTAAGGACTTCGACTCCTCTGTCTGGAATAGTCAGAAGCACTATCTATAGGACAATACCAGCCTCATGAGCATCACTCTGTATGTTTAGCATGTATACACATTCATTCATACATACAAGGAGGACCTACATGCAGGAAGAGGCTTGACTTTGAGGTCTATGGGCCAACTCCACTTTACCAGAGAACCTGCTGCATTGAGGACACAGAGCCAACCATTGTGTGAGAGCTATAAGGCCACTGGACATCACTGTGTTCATTCTCTTGATTTCAATTAAATGGCTCATGACATGTACGAAAATCACAGAAGTCGCCAGAATAAATGCTATAACTTGGGGCAGAGAGAAGGGAGATGCATTGAGGGAAGCCTAGACTTTAGGATTATCTTTGCGTTCAACCTGATCTGTGCACAACTGCCTCTTTTTCTCAGTCTTCTGTTTTTATGCTCAATATCAAGACAGCCCCACACCCAAGTCAGTAGGTGAGTTGTGAGTGGCAGAGTGGCCATCAGACTGTGAAAACATCAGAGGTAAACGGGTGAACAGACTACAAGGGGTGGGGAAATATATGCATGTTGTCCATCAAATGACCAGCACCTGACAGACTGTTGACCAAGGCCATAGCTGTGCTCAGGTCACATGACTCTTATCACTTGTACCCTCCATAGTGGCCTCAATGCAGGATTGAGGCCAAATGTTTAATGCTCTTTAAGTCTCTCTGATCCATGCTTATGGCTACCTCAGAGATTAAATCGAGTCTTCAGGCAGCAAGCTCTCTTAACTACTGTGCCATCTCTCCAGTTCCTTAGGTTTTTAAATAAAATGCATTATGTTATAGTGGGCATAAAAACAAAATGGATTTCATTATTTCGTTTTGATACAAGTACATCATTGTATTTTGATCTTATTCACCTTCTCTTCCTTTGCCCTATCCTCCTACAGGTACATTGCCTCCCTCAAGTCATTCCCTCTTGTGCTAAGAAATATTATTTCAATATAGAGATATAAGACATAAAAAGGTATGTGGACAATGTGAATGAGAAAGATGATAGAGTTAGAAAATGTCAATACAAATGATATTTGTAACTATAAGAAATGGCAGATCATATGGATTGTCTTGAATTTGCCAAGAAAACAGAGGTACAACCCCAGATAAATGTGCACACAATGAAGTTTCAAATCACAGTGAGAAAATATTGACTAAATGAATAACAGATATAAATTAATTGTAATGGAAGACTATTATTTCTAGTAGTTGCAAGAACAAGTAGGCCAAATGATATTTTAAAAAAATTGCCCTCTGAATATGACCAGTTTAACCTACTGAGCTATATGAAACATACACCCAAATGCAAAATGAATACTTATCCTGCACATGAAGCATTCCCCTAGACAGACCATCTGTTGAGAGGTTAAAGAAGATTCAGTAGATGTTAGGCATCAAAATCATATTTCTCTGGCTATAAAAAAGTTTAATTATTAGCATTAAATTTGATATCAATAGTCATAAAATATGTATTGTGTTTGGAAATCTATATCTTCTAATATCCCATACCACAAAAAAGTAATCATAATACAACTTAATTATGTTTTAAATGGACTAATAATTTTAAAAGAGACATTTTAAGACATGTTGGATACATCTAAAGGAGCACTTAAGGTAATTTTATAATTTCAATCTTTTACATTATAAAAGTAAAAGGCTTTTAAAAAGAAAGATATAAATTTTTAATTAAAAAAAACTGAATCCCACAAACACTAGTAGAAATAAAGTATAAAGACAATACCTATTGCTCATTTGAAATGACAAATGCAACTGAAAGTCTCAAATTGATTAAGAGCAAAAGCATTATCAATAACAAAATCATAAAAATAAAGGGCAAATCTTTACCACAGATCCCATAGACATCAAGAGAATACTGAAGAAATAAAGGATGAGACATTACCACAGAACCTATAGACATCAAGAGAAAACTGGAGAAATATGTTAATAAATTGTCACCTCTTTGGAAAAGGAAATATTCTTTGAATCATCAGATTATTCAAGTACATCCAAAATACAAAAAGACTATAACCAGTCTTGTATTTATTACAGAAATTAAACTTGCCATTAAAACCTTTCCATGGAAAAGGATTTGTGAGAAGGCGGCATTGCTGGTAAATTTTATCAAATCTTTATAATAAGTAATTTCAATTTTTAAGAACCTTTTTTATTTTTATTTTATTTTTTTTAAACAGGGACTTGCTGTGTGTAGGCTATCCTAAAATTAACTACACACACACACACACACACACACACACACACACACACACATACACACAATCTTGTATATATATGTTAATATGTAAGACTAAATATATGTATAAGATATATTAGAATGAAATTTCAATTTCCTTTATAAAGTAATTTGTTGGACTGTTTGGTATAGATTTGAATCAATAAATCAATTTGAGCATCTTGAAGGTATTGAGAATCTTAGCACATGGTGGTATAAAACCTGTAGTTTCACTATTTCACAATAACCAAAGCAGGAGGATCAAACGCTTTAAAAATACAAAAGTAGCTCATGGGTCACATCAAAAAGGTGTTTGGTATTATTTGTTGTTGTTGTTGTTTTGTTTTCCAATAAATGGAGACTATTACAGAGACCCAAAACACAGAGAACAAGAGATCTTGGAGTGCCCTACAACTAAGGTTCAGGGAGCACTATGGAAGATGGGTTGACCAGTTTCTAAACAGGACACCCACTGCAGGATAGTGTCTTCTAAACATGAAAGGGATGCTACACACATGAATGCTTGACAATATAGCTGCCTAAACAAGGCTTGCATGGTGACAACACCAGTTGACAAAGTCTCACCTGCAGATGAAGAGTTATAGGCACTCAGTGGCTACTAGAGAGGGATAATCCATTTTCTCCAGGAACAAGGCCTCCCAATAAGCCAGTTCTAAACACATATGAACAACACTAAATGAACTCTCTCTGTGTGTGTGTGTGTGTGTGTGTGTGTGTGTGTGTGTGTGTGTGTGGCTGTGTAAAAGGATAACTAAAGAAGAGGAGGTCATAAATTTGAGATGTCATGGAGGAGCCCTCAGAAGAGGAGAGAGCTAGTATGGAGAGAAGAGGGGTGGGAGCTATATAAACACAGCACTCATGTAGGAAATCCTAAAAAAATTTAAGTTTTCAAGATGTATTATGAGTGATGATAAAAAAGAGTTATTACAGTCATTGTTTATGTATTAAATGTCCCCTGCTGACATGTATTTGAACACTTGGCCCCAGGGAGTGATACCTGGAGAGGCTGTGGAACCTCAGAGCTGCATGGCCTGGACAATGGAAGGAAGTCTCTAGCGGGAAGTATATTCCAGCCATGTTCCCTTGCCATGCCTTTCCCGCCATGGTGGACCACATTCTCTAAAGCCGTAATCTGAAGTGAACCTTCTCCCTCTGAAGTTGCTTCTCTCAAGTATTTTGTCATAGCAGTGCAAAAATAACATGGTGGCTTTTATATAAAGATGAAAAGATCGTTGGAACAGATTAAAGAGTCTGGAAATCAATTCACATCTACTAAGTCAGTAGATGTTTGATAAAAGCTTTAAAGTGACAGTCTTATCAAATAATTGTCTTCAAGCACAAAGTTCTGGATTATTTCTATGTCTAAACAGAAAATATAAAACTCTGAAAAATGTTTTGTTCCTATCTACTTCCCACCACAGAAAATATTTCAGAGCAAACTGCAGTCTTGGTCCCAGAAAAAAAAAATGAGAGGGCATGACCTAAAGGCAAGAAAAAAGTCCCCAAAGCAAAACTAAAACTTTACATAGCCGGGCGATGGTGGCGCACGCCTTTAATCCCAGCACTCGGGAGGCAGAGACAGGCGGATCACTGTGAGTTCGAGACCAGCCTGGTCTACAGAGCTAGTTCCAGGACAGGCTCCAAAGCCACAGAGAAACCCTGTCTCGAAAAAACCAAAAAAAAAAAAAAAACCCAAAAAAAACTTTACATATAAAGGAAAACTAAAAAGTTGAAGTCTATCAAAAATAAAATCTTGTACTCATCAAAAGAGAAAAATTAAGGAGAGTAGAGAGATAACTGAGTAGTAAAGAACAATAGCTGATCTTCCAGAGGACCCAGGTTCGATTCCCAGCACCCACAAGATGGCTCACAACATCCTGTAACTCCAGTTCAGGGGATCTGACACCCTCTTCTGAATGCTGCAGAAACTGTATTCACATGACACACGTACATACATGCAAAAAATTAATACATACAGAACATATAAATATTTTAAAAGAAATTGTAATAAATTAGCATGATGACTAAAGATGAAGAGTGGATCAAAGATTTGTATTTAGAAAATATCAAGTCCTCAAAAGACAAACAGCACAATATAATTGAACAAAACATGCAACTACATAAGAAAGCTAGAGGAACGGTCATCACACACACAAAAAAAGTACTCAATATTAGTAACCACCAGGGACATTGTAAGATGCCCGAGGTGCCTCTTCAAGCCTTAAAAGAGCCATGGTGGAAAGAGCTGAGGTTCTCAAAGAGCTGGCGCTGGTGGCATGTGGGGAAATGCCCAGGCCCTCAGAAGCCAGTCTGCGCCCACTCTCCAATACCTAGAGAAATTCAGCACAGAAGATGCCCACACACAGCATGAGGAACAACACTAACTGTACAAAGAGGAGCCATGTGAACTTCCCGCCAGCAGCACAATGCATGGAAGAAGCCATTCTCATCCTCACCGGGTGGTTTTCCTATACTGTGATAAGCCGTACTGCCATCAACCACTGGCAGAGGCAGCAAGTAGGGAGGAATCTTAAAAGTACTGTTCTCACCAAAAGGGAAGAGACAGACAAAGAAAAGGATGCTTGGTGTGTGGCTCCATCCACACAAATTTCTAAACAAAAACATTTTTAAAAATGTGTGTGACCCAGAATGAAAATGGTTGCCTCAAGGGAGAGAGAGCAAGAAGTTGCTGAGAAGGGCCCTGGGAAGTTTTCTGGGGACCACGTGTGCCCTGTGTCTTCCTGGGTCACCTGGTGTATGTTTCAAAGCCAATCTAACTGCCTGAGGAGTGTCTACCCGCCCGTCTGTTAATTACGCATTGCTAACACATTTAAGCTCTTGGCTGATTATTTTCCCTCTTGCTGACTGTCTCCTGTTTCCTAATTGTGTGCTCCAAAATGATGCCAACGACTCCGACCATACCAGATTGTTTTGCCATTGCCAGGAGAATGAAATGGTAAAACTCCAGGCTGATGGTCTTTGACATTTTACTATTCCTCATCCTCAAGAAGATGAGGCAGGAGGGTCAAGAGCCCATGCCTAGTCTGGGCTACATAGTGAGACTGTACGTCAAAGCAAATAACATGAATTCAATTTTCTTTTTCCCCAGTAGCATTCTCTTATACCTGCAACATTGCATTGTGGGGAAAAAAAACAGATAAGCAAGTCAGATGGACTCGCATCCAAATTCATAGCTCAGTATAGGTCCCAGATGAATGGATGCGCCAGCTCTCATAAAGGCAGACAGATAAAACACATCCTTCTGAGTAGTTTGAATGCCTATCTAGTTTGGAAGCTTATTAATATTTTATTAAATTCTGATGTGGTTGGTTCTTGCTCTAAGTGCTAGCTGGTTCATACACTTAAAACAGCAAAAGCTGACTGAAAGAGGAGATTCACTTTGCCCTGCAGAAGACCATACCTCCACACATAAAGCTCGAGGGGACATCAAAGCCTGGGCAGAGCCATAGCCATATGAAAGGGTTACCCAGAACAGATAGCTCCTTACCAATATCTCCTCATACAGGAAGTTAATTTTATTTCTTAATGGAGTTTGAGGGGGGTAGAATTTGGTTGAACAATAAAACAGATTTCTGGATCCTAATTATGTTTTCCTTTTGAGAATAAGGGAAGGAATTCTTGCTGAAATTCTCATATGAAGAAATGGCACTTGCTGTGTTTTTCAGAAGACCAGAATTCAGTTCTTAGTTCCCATGTTTTGTGACTCACAGCTGCCTGATCTCCAGTTCCAGGTGACCTGACACCCTCTTTGGCCTCTACAGGCACTCTAAGCATGCACAGACACACTCACAAACTCTCTCTCTCTCTCTCTCTCTCTCTCTCTCTCATACACACACACACACACACACACAGAGAGATCTCAATAAAAATAAAATAAATCTAAGAAATAAAAATAGAACATCATCAAAACTTTTTATTTTGTTTCTTCCTGTTAAAAAATTCAGATACTGTATTGGAGTTAAGAGCACATGCACTTTTTCTCAGAGGCCCTGAGTTTGGTTCCCAGCACCCATTCTTGGAGGACTCAAAACCAACTGTAACTCTAACTCCAGAAGATGTGACTCATCTGACAGCCACAGGCACCTGCATGACTGTGCATCCAGCCCAGACCCCCATACACATACACATAAAACAGTTATTTCATTCTAAAAGAGAATTCAGACATTGATTGCTCCAGGGTTTACATTGTGTGTGCTGGGTATTCTGTCATAGTTTTGGAAGACAAAATGAGATGCAAGTTCACAACCAATGCCTGTCTCTCGAGAATCTATTAGCCATCAACCCTTGCTCCTTTGAAATAAACCGGGCTGTGAGTTCTTAAGACTTTTACAAAGAGCTTTCTATTGGAAAAGGACAGGTATGGTGCTAACTTTCTCTAACCTCGGTCCTCTCAGATTCAACTCTCTATCTGGCCAAGTTAGGGAGCGCAGCACTCACACACACAGTGCCAGAGAGCCGGGGAGGAGAATGGTGACTGCTTGTCTCCCCCGCCACTTGATATTTACCAATTCAGTCCCTCTTGCTCTCCACATTGTCTTGCCTGGAAATCTTGTTTGGTTTAACAGTGATTAGGATCACTTTGTCCGAATGATCCCCAAATGTAAATGGGCCCTGGGGACTCACACAGCAGCCTACCACCATCAAACTCCCCAATGTCCCGCCTCTCCTCATATCCTTCTTTCTCCTGCTACTATCACGAGCAACTCTCCTCCAACCCCAAGAGCTATGAGGACCAAGGGCACTGTGTGTCTCAGGAGAGTTAGCGTGGGGGATGTCGGTTGATCTTAGAGGTCCTGGTACTTTAGTCAGCCAGGGACGTGTTTCCCACACTATCACAAGACTGCCATGAAGTCAAGTTGGCCTCTAATTCAGATTCCCCAAGCCCCACCTCACCCACTGCACCGAGACTGCCAGGAAATGTTTGTCTCTTCCACGCTTCCGCCACCTTCCCAGTGGCTTCCCCACAGTGTCCCTCCAGCCTGGAGACCCTGCCCCCACAGACCCCTCCCGCAACCACCTCGCTGCCGAATTCAGCGCTGGCTTCTCCTCCCCAGGCATGGAACAATTTCTCTCTGAGACAGGCAAAGAACATAATGAATGAACAAGACCTTAAGGGGGGAAAAAAGGAGAGTAAACCGTATTTTTCTTTCTTTCCAGATAAAATAATAGACTGGTGTGTCTGAATCTCCTGTGTCAGAGCTAATGTCCAGGAGCCAAAGAGAAGAAAGAGCAGCTTCCTCTTGCTAATGTGAACACCATCACCAGCCCCTTTGTAGGCCAGAGGGCCCCCGAAACCCCTCTGGAGCCGTGAGACCAGGGCAAGACCTATACCTAGGCAGTGTTGAGAGAGAATTCTTTCCTTTGCTTCATTTTATCTGTATTCCTTAAGTACAGCCAGGAAAAGATCTGTAAAAATTAACCTAAAGCTTAATGGTTTATGTAAGAATGCCTTAATAAAAATATGTTGGCAAGGGTATTGAACTGCACAATTAAACCCCTCCCATTCCACGCTTGCCCGTCTAATTTCTGCCGAAAGCTTATTCAGCAAACTAAAATGCCAATGTTCCCTTCAATTTCCACGTCTCTGAACCACTAACTCACGAATAAGAAAAGACTTATTTGTATGATTAGCTGCCTGTTGAAAGAAGTTTTAAATACTGGAACCCTGAGATGCTTCAAGATCCCTAAACTACCTAAAGGGTGCTTTTGATTCCCACCCCCATCCACAAGCTGTGTTTGATTTACATCAATTAGGTCGTCCCTATAAGGTATCATATCACAGGAAGGCTAATAACCCAGAAATAACCTCATTAAATGAGACAGCAGATCGGTCTACACAGAATGAACTCTAAGCAGAAAAATTAGTGACCTGGAAAGAAGCAGGGAGAGTTAATGGTGGTACCAACGGGGGAAGACACATTCCTGCTAGCCAGGGGAAGGAGGGCCCGCCGGCAATAAAGTAAAAAGACAATGAGAGCAGAGGCAGGCGCTTTTCTCGTGTTTCAAACCTGCAACATGCAATTATTTTCCCTGGGTCCAAACCAGACTCTGGGTGCATGTCTGTAATCCCCGTACACCTGAATACAAAAAGTGACCCCAACAGAGGCCCCTTCCTCTACCAGATATCCTACCCGCATCTCGCAGTCATGTTAGGAAGCTATGAATCTCTCCATCCTCGGGGATCTTTCTCAGATATGAGTCTTCTTAGACCACCATCTACCTAGACTAAGTATAAGCAAAATCCTTTTCCTTGCTGCCAGGAGGATGCTGTGCCTGAGCTCGGCACACGCCACCAGGGAGAGTTCTCTCTTTCTTCCACTCCATGTTGACCCTGGGTATCCCCCTGCTTCAGTGCCCGCCCTGTGGTTAGTTTGGAGACACAAGTTCTGTTTTCCTGAAGGGTTGCAAACATATATGTGATTCAATTTAAAAAAGCAAACAGCCACCAGAATTTAAAAAGAGCCAGATGTTCCCATCAGGCTGAAGCTGTTTCGAAGTACTGAAGCCAGTAAGAGGAGATCCCAGCTCCCAAGTGCTGGTCCCTGAGAGTCTGACCCTAGGGGGCTTCATTCACATGGCTCCTAGTTTCTGCCTCAGTAAGAGGGATGAAAGCAATAAGCATTGTTAGTTTGAGGAAACACTAACATTGGGGCTGTACCTGTGTGCTTGAGACTCTCCCAGTCCACCACCACAGGAATTTCCCACCAGCTATTTCTGAGTAGGTAAAGCCGCCACCCTAAAATTGCCTGTATTAGCTTTCTGCTGCTGTGACAAGATGTCTGGGGAGAAAACACAAGGGACGGAAGACTGACTTCAGCTCACTAATTCCGAGGTCTCTGCCCGTGGCTGGCTCACTCTGCTGCTTTTTAGAATGAAGTAAGAAAAGCCATAGTGGTGAGCATGGCAGAGTGAAGACGCTCCCCTCGTGGTGGTCAGAAAGTAGAGGGAAGAAGAGGGGTGATGATCTCAGTGTCCCAGAAGGGACACCCAGCGACCTGCTTACTCCACAAAGCTCACAGCACTGTCAGCTGGGTTGGTGGCCTGGCTGGATTAAATGTGTGCATTTATGGGACACTTGTGGAGATTGTGGGACAACGGGTGGACTAGTCTACCTGCAACATGGGTAGCACCATCCAATGGGCTGGAAGATCAGATAGAAGGATGTAGAAGGTGTGTGTGCCTATGTACATGAACCTGGTGTTATTGTTGCACTGAGTAGGTGTATGCTGTCATCTGTTGTCACTGGACCAACCTTCTTTAGCCTTTCATCACGAGATCAACACCAGTAACTCCCCAGGGAGCGTTCAGCACTGAGTTGGCATTGCTGAGGACCCCACTGGCTGTGCTGGGTGGATTGCCTCTCCAGGATGCAGATGGTCAGTGTCGGACCCAGGCCCTGTGGTATAACCAAATTGCCTTTCAGAACATATACTATATACATGCATGCATGTGGGTATGTGTGTGTATGTGTGTCTATGTATGTATGTGTCTGTGTATTGTTAGTGTCCTAGAGAAGTCCCACAAAAGACCACCATCCACATATGCAATCACCAAGAGCATTTATAACCAGCATGCTGGGGCCGTCCAAGTCATACAAAGACAAAATGGTGACTACCCCAAAGGAGCTTGTGGGCGCCTTTTTTTGTTGTTGTTGTTTTGTTTTGTTTTTGTTTTTGTTTTTCAAGACAGGGTTTCTCTGTGGTTTTGGAGCCTGTCCTGGAACTAGCTCTTGTAGACCAGGCTGGCCTCGA
>NW_004949130.1:1996470-2014492 GCF_000317375.1 Microtus ochrogaster
GGATGTACTAAGGCAGTTTGGTCATTTTATCTACAATTGACTTAAGCAAGTGGCAGTCATATTAGTACATTCTAATTGGCTAGGGCTACAGTTTTCCAGTTTCCTACAGGCCTGGATTAGTCCCAGGCTTTGTCCTTATTTGGTTATTACCTTGAGCTTATTGATTGTGGAGGCTAGTCTAGTACATGCTGACTGTGGAGGCTGGCTCAGGCCTGGCCCCGCCTACTACTGTCTGTACTAGGCCTCCTCCTTGTTGATGGTGGTGCTGGAGATTGACTGTCCTCTGCTCATGGCTCTTCCTCAGAAACGGCTTGCTCAGTCTCAGGAAACTGAAATTGAGGCCCGATCTCTGAGAGATGACTGAGCAAAGTTCCTCTCATATATATGTGGTCTATGTCGTATATATGTGCATGTATATATACACACATATGTTGCAAGTAAGACTTCCTACAGCACACATATATAATGAACAATGTATTATAGTGACATTTTAACAACATATCACATATCATTTTACCTATTTTATATTAAGTATACATTCTATTGGTTATGTTCCTCCAGAGAACCCTGACTGATATAGCAGTTAGTATATGAAACTTCGGGAAACATTTGAGTTCTAAACCATGATACCACTCTCCGGACCTGAGGTTTTGAGATGTCCCCAAGAATCAAGAAATGCAGAAGGGCCACCTCTTGCTCAGTCTAAGGGTTGAACTAGAAAGGGCCCTCTGCAATGTTGTGAAACATATACTTAGTATCCACCTGTTTCTCCAGCCTAGATCTTTGCAGTCTCCAAAGTGAGAATCCTCTTAGAGGGTTTACCTTGGATGGCAGCCCCAGGTAGCTTCCAAGAGTAACAGCAGTCCCATCCCCAATCCTTTCCAGCAAGAGAAAGAGACTGAGGGTTTCCTTCTCCTTCCACAGGTAACAATTTAGTCACTGGTGCCTAATTTGTGACTCGATTCCCAGGTGTACGAGTTGAGGGTCACACATTCACACAAAGACAATGTGTAGTGTGATTTGAATCTGAAGCTGGCTCATGCTCTGATTGCTCGATCCACATGGTTCTTACGAGGGCCATGGAGACTTTAGGAGTGGGGCTGGACAGGTGGAAGTGGATGACTATGAGCAGGTCTTAGAAGCTGACTATCCCTAGTCCTAGCCCGTGCTCTCTTTCCTGGTCCACCGCTCTGTGAAACCACATGCTACTCTGTCCCCGTGCCTTCCTCACCAGGATGGACTGAAATCTGCCTGAAACCATAAGCCTAAACAAGCCTTTCCTCTTGCCCTTCCCATGTCCTTCGGCTCCTCGTAGTCATTACAATAAACTGATAAGCACCTTTCCCTGAGTTCTGCAAGCTATACCGATAAATTAATCACATTCAAGGAGGCGATCATGAGAGCTACAACTCACAGCTAATTACTCAGAAGCACAGGCTCCACTTAGGGCTTGCATGGAGTGAGGGCAGGGGGTGGTCTCGAGAACTGATGCTCTCATCAGAAATTAATGGAATTGGAGGACACTTGGCTTCTGTCCCCTGCAGAATCAGCTGTTTACTTGGTGTAAATAGAGAGCCCCTCACAGGTGTGGCCACAGAAGTCCTCTGTGTTGCTTGTTGAGTGGGAGTAGAGGAGAAACTGAGTTTGTTTTCTCGTCAGAGCAGATAGAAGAAACGCTGGGGTCTTGGTGCCCCCAGGAAGTGGGATGAGGTCTCAGCCCTCAATTGTATCCACTGAGGCCACCTCTAACAGTCTGAGACCTTAAGACCTATCCCTTGCCCCATCAGTAAATTTGTGCCTCTATTTTTTTCTATCTCAAATAACTTCACAGAAGTTGTTCAAAGAGGTAGAAATTTATTCAGTAGCAAAAGATAGGCAGAGAGTAGGGAGTCAGGGTCGCAGACAAAGACCCCAACTTTGGTGAAAATGAGGTAGCATGCATCCTTAAGACAGGAGAGTCCAGTGGGGCCAGGAGTGGGAGGGAGGTTTGCTAGTTTTGTAAGAAGACACCCCTATGTCTCCAAGAATTCTCTTTCCCCTTCCTGTTTGATCACATTTGCCCAGTAACAAAGATGATGTCATCGTTTGCTTCCCATTGCTGACAGAAACTTTCAAAAGTAGTCCATCAGGTAGGAACTCAAGGTAAGAACCTGGAGGCAGGAACTGACACAGACACCATGGAGGAGCCCTACTTCCTGGCTTTTGCTCCTCTTGGCTCACTCAGCCTGTTTTCTTTTCTGTTGTTGGTTTGTTGCTGTTTGGTTTTAGTTTGGGTTTTGGCTTATTTGTTTTCCAAGACAGGCTTTCTCTGAGTAGCCTTGGCTGTCCTGGAACTCTCACTGTAGACCAGGCTGGCCTCGAACTTTAGACCAGGCTGGCCTCGAACTTTAGAGATCGTTATTGCCTCTTGAGTGCTGGGATTAAAGGTGTGCACCAACACCTGTAAATGGAGGCTTCTCTTTCATTCCCGACCACCCAGACCCAAATAATCACACAGAAACTATACTAATTGCAACACTGTTTGACCAGTGGCTCAGACATATTTCTAGCTAACTCTTACATCTTAAATTAACCCATTTCTATTAATCTGTGTATTGCCATGAGGCTGTGACCTACCAGTAAGGTTCTAGCATCCTTCTCCTTCAGCAGCTACATGGTGTTGTTGCCTTGACTCTGCCTACTTTCTCTCTACATCTCTGTTCAGATTTCTTGCCTGGCTTTGCTCTGCTAAGCCATTGGCCAAAACAGCTTTATTCATTAGCCAATAAAAGCAAAACATATACAGAAGGACATCCCTCATCAACCACCACCCTCAACCTGTTTTCTTATACATCCCAAGACCACTTGCTCAGGGGTAGCACCACCCACCATGGGCTGAGCCCTCCCACATCTGTCATTAATCAAGAACATGCCCCCACAGGTTTTCCCACAGGCCAATGTGATAAAGGCACTTTCACAACTGAAGTTCCCCATTCCCAAATGACTCTAGCTGTGTCAAGTGGATAAAAAACTGCAGGCAGTGAAGATAGGGTAAACTTTCAGGGCACCACTGGGAGGGAAATTTACTTCAGGGATGGATTATAGCAAGATGGCAATAGACGTGAATGCAACCAAAGGCAAGATGGCAACCATGGCAGCTTCAACAGCCTGACTCTGCTAGATCTAGGGTCTTGATTACCCAGAAACTTAATATCAAGACTGTGGTGGTTTGAATAAGAATGGCCCTCATACGTTCATATAGCTGAATGTTTGGTCCCTGGTTGTGGACTGTTTAGGAAGGCTTAAGAGGTATGGCCTTGTATGTCACAAGGTGTGGAGGTATGTCACTGGCGTTGGGTTCTGAAGTTTCAAAAGCCTCCACCAGGCCCACCACCTGTCTCCCTCTGTCCACAACTTATACCTCCGATGTGAGCTCTCGGCTATTGCTTTGGTACCATACCTGTCTGCCCATAGCCCCACCTTGATTGTCATGAACTCACCCTCTGACACTGTAAGCAAGCTCCTGATTAAACACTTTCTTTTGTAAGTTGCCTTGGTCGTGGTGTCTCCTCTCAGCAATAGAGCAGTAATGAAGACCATGATGTAAACCAGACATCCTTAGGATGCAAGCTGATCACGCATGAGTATTAGGCTTGGGGTCAGGAAATAAAGGAGAAGACTGGGCTGGAAAGATGCAAAAAAAGAAGAGACTTTCTTAGCATGTCAAGGTGACAGTCCCTCTTCTGAACCCTCCCTACTCCAGACGTGGGCTTGCCAGTTAAGACTGGCAATGGGTCGAGGCCTAAGGAGAGAAAGAGAAAACACAAAGGCAGGTGACTCTGAGGTAGGCCAGGCCACTTGCTCCTTCCTACCCCAGTCTTCTTGCCTTTCTGTCCCCACACATCTGATGAGCAGGTGGCAATGGGTCTTGGTGCTCCCACTCTGAGCCTAGATTCGTCTTCCTCTCCCTCATGGTCTCTGATGTGACCTGTGTGATGATCTCGCCACTGAGCCAAGTCCATCCCTGTCCTTCCCAAGTCTCCCATCTCACCCAGACCCTTTTGGTTTGTCCCTAAAATGTCTCACACAGTATCAACTGTTATAACATCTGATCTCCAGGTGAAGAAGCTATGCTGGACTGGAGATGCTCTGGTCTATGAAAGGCAGAGGTGTGTCTTTGGGTACTGGCCGTTGAGGATGTCCTGTCTGAGTTTCTGTTTTCCTGATCTGCTAAGATATGAATGAGCCATGCTGCAGACTCCTGTTTTCACAGACCCAGCCACCATAGTGCAGGGTATTTAGAAGCCTAAACAAGCCTTAAGTTGCTTCTGCTGTGTATTTTGTCATGGGAACAAGAAAATAAGTCAACAAACCTTCTATCCAAATTGGTACAACTGGAACTGCCAGCTCCCCTAATGCCCCAAAGTCCCTCCTAAAGGCTTCAGCTAAGGGTGCCCTCAACCATTCCCAGCACCGCCTTCTTGGCTAACTCTAGACTCGAGGACCCTCCCTTTT
The DNA here is from genome assembly GCF_000317375.1 of Microtus ochrogaster. NCBI lineage: Eukaryota > Metazoa > Chordata > Mammalia > Rodentia > Cricetidae > Microtus > Microtus ochrogaster. The sequence goes on from NW_004949130.1 coordinate 2,000,965, forward strand.
AATTTTATTTGTTCCTTAACTCTTCTGGGAAGGCAACCTATGTACAGGTTGCTTTTCTGGGACTTGGGCCATGACCCCCAACTCGTTGATGGAGGATTGGTAAAAGCCCAGGGGAGTGGCTACATAAGGCAGTTGTTTCCACTGCTACCAACTTTTTGTTTGGGGGAGGAGGGGATTAGAAAAGGGGTTTTCATGTGTAATGACCCAGAATTGCTAATTAATTCAAATATCATTCTGAATCCAAGACAGTCTACTGTATTCTGCTGTCCATCAGCCTCTTGTCTCATCTGGAGGCCACGTGCTCCCTTTCCAAAGATGCTGGCAGCTTTCTGGGGATGGACAGTTGTCATCTCCCACACCCCACCTGGCTGCAGTGCAGAGGTAGGAAGATGATGCACAGCCAAGGGAAACTGAGGCACAGTTGTCAGGAAACCAAGCCCTTCCCAGCACCACAGGGGCCCATGTTGCCTTTGTCCGTGGCATCCTTAAGGCAGAGAGCAACTGTAAAGTCCCCCACTCCACTCTGTGCTGGCTGCCAGGGAGCTAAGAGCTTCTTAGGGAGATTCATTCCGAGTCATTTGGGCTTCTTCTATAAATAAAGCTTGAGACGATTTTGGAACAGCGTATTTATTTACCTGATAGATCGTAACAGCTCTTTCGGTGCCTTTAGCCCTGTTGGGTGATCTTCAGGCACTTAGCTCCTTCGCACTTAGTTAGTCATCTTTTCTAGGCAGCAAAAATGGAGCTTAACTCCTTGAACGCGCCACGCGCTGGCTCCTGATGGGACGAGGCCCTCTCTGCTGTGGACTCACTCTGATAGGAGCCATTAACGCGGAGGTGGCAGGTGCCAAGGGGAAATGAGTAATCAGAAGTGTTGGATGATTCCCAGCCGGCACACGCATTTCTAAAGTGGCTATTGGCTGCGGGAAAGACAAGGATGAAGGGATGGGTATGTCTCTTTCAAAACATCAGGAGAAAAAAGAATGTTCCTCAGATGAGACAAACCGTGTGGTGTGTTCCTGTCTGGGTCTGGCTTACTGCACTTAACATGACAATCTATATCCCATCCGTTTTTGCAGACAGTTGTACGTTCTCACTCTTCTTCACCTCAGAATAAAATTCCCCAGTGTGTACACACGCCAGGTTTTCTCTACCTAATCTGTCCACTGACTCCATATCCTGAACATTGTGACTAGTGACACCGTGAGTGGATCTGCAGGTATCTCTGTGAAGTGTTGACACAGCAGTGCTGAATCTGAGTGCGTCAGGCAAGGTTCCCTAGAAGAACAGAATGGGTAGGATGGAAACACATACATCATACACACACACACACACACACACACACACGTGTGTGTGTTTCTGTGTGTGCATATATACATACATCTTACATTAAAATAGTACCCGCAGCTAAATCACACCTGAGAGGCTGAGAACCGACTAGCTGTTCAGTTCTCAAGCCTGGGTGCCTGGGCCATCAAATTAGAACCACAAGAACTGTCTCATACGACAGATGTCTGTTGTCCAGCTGATGCTCAGTCTGGAGGGCTGGACACCTCCGCGGTTCTAGTCTGGTGCTGAAAAACGGGGAGGTTCCTGAAGAGTCGCTGGTCCTTAGTTCAGGACGGAAGCCTGGAAAGGCTGGTTCTGCTCTCTGCTCTCAGCGGAGGAGTCAGCAGCAACAGAGTCAATCACCTGCCCACAGAACACTTCTTCAGGTGAGATCCCCACTCTGGGGCTTCTAGTTGGTGACGAGATGGCACAGGGCGTTCTTTTTTCAGATTCTGAGGATCCTCCCTACTGACTTCCATGGTGGCTGTAAAAGCTTACATTTTCATGAGCCCCGTGACACCCTCTCCAGCATGCATCATCATTTGTGCTTAATAATAGTCTCACCCACACACACACACACACACACCCCACCACATGTATACACACATCACAGGGACCACACATACATAGAACACACACACATATACACCTCACACACACCCTGCACATACCACACTCACACATATACATACACACACACAAGACACCCCCCCACACACACACACACAACACGTACACACCACACGCACATTTAAAGAGGATTATGTTGGTGGGCTGTGCAGGTGGGAGAGGGAGCATCGTGAGGAGGAGGCCAGTCGGGACTACATGAGACTCCATCTGAAGAAACACAAACTGAATCAATCTCACAAATCATGTCTCTCCGGAATCTTCTGGACACTTTCACACTGCATCTTGGTAACTGGAACGATGAAAATCCAAGCAAAGGATAATGCGCGCCTACTGTGTCCTTGTTAAACTCATTGCTGCTGTCCGAATAAGGCGCACAACCTTGGCTCATCTGACGTCATAATGAAGGGAAAGGTCCCGGCTGGAGCATGGCTCAGGAGAGTGTGAGTTCAGTCCCCAGGAGAAGAATGAGGAGAGAGAGACAGAGAGACAGAGGGAGAGGGAGAAGGAGATGGGGAGAAAGAGAGAGGGAGAGAGAATGAGTGAACCGGAGAAGAGAGAAGATGCAGAGCCATAGACTTCCCATTCCTTGCACTGGGTTTCATTGCTTTGTCCCACATACACCACCCCAAAAAACTGTCCCCCAAACTCTCAGACCATGACCCCATCCTCCCCCAGTCCTCACTTCCTCCTTCCACCCCAGAGGGACAAAACTGAACCTCTGCACTCTCTGTCTTCGCTCATGCCCACGTTTGATTTTCACTCCCAAGTAGGAACCAAACTCCACAAACGCACCCGGAAATAAGGTTCCAGGCATCTGAGAGATGAGCAGGAAGCAGCGCAGCCTCTGCCAGGCTGAGGCTCCTATCTCCAACGCAAATGGGAGTGTGGGCTGGCGGGTTCCTAACTATTGATTTGTCAATACGTGAAACAAGACCTAAGAGTCATCCTTTCTGCTGAGGTCACCACTTATCCCGGAAGAGGCTCTTGGCACAAACGTGGGCCACGTGAGCCTCCTTCAGATGGCACGGTAGTGGAAATGCTAGGCACGCCAAGAGAGCAACTTGGCCCCTGAGACGTGTTAATATTTTAGATGTGGTGGCCCGTACTCCAGGGCTTAATCGCTGTGTGCAGGGAGGGGGGGTAGAAGAGCCACGTAAACAAATTTGCATCATTAAAACCAGAACCAAAGCTTCCTATCTCATTCCCTCATGCAGAACAGTACTAAGCTAGTTTTGTGGGTGTAAGTAGCATCTTCCAGAGCAAAATAAAATAAGATACAATAAAACCCACACAAGGTCTTAAGTATGTAGCCACGGCTTCCCTATCCTAGCATCCTAGGGATAGATCTTAACTCATAATTTTATTAATGGCCCTCAAAGGGTTGGATCAACTTTTCCATGGACTCAGAACTTGGCAAGAAAGATATTAGTCTGAAAACTTAAAAAAAAATGAAGATGAAAAGTAAACTTGGGACATTATGTTCCCCAACGATGAGATTTTTCTACTCAGATGAATCTGAAAGAGAAACAAACACGGGGAACTAATCAGAGGTCATTTTGGGGACAGATTCTTCAGCCAGGAGTCCCTGAGATTTGTCCTGAGAAACAACATCCTGCCATCGCACCCCTCACAGGGACAACTGGCATCAGGTGGTCCAGGTGATAAAAATCTGGAGGCCACACAGTTGTGGCCTGGGTTACTTTGGTTTCCTGAGGAATCCTGCAAAAATAGGAAGAAAGAAACTCATTAAAAGAGTGAAAACGCAAAACCAATTGTGTGTGTGTACGCAAGTGCATGCGTGTGTGTATTGTGTGTGTGTGTGTATTGTGTGTGTGTGTGTATGAGGAGGTGGAATAAATGTGTGTGTATGTGCAAGAGGGGTAGAGTGAGAGAGGGGGTGTGGAGGGAGGGTTTGTTGGGAATGCAGCCTTGCACTCATGCGGAAGTCGGGAGACAACCTGAGGTGGCGGTCATCGCCTTCTACCTTGTTTGACTTGAGGTCTCTTCTTTTCCCCTGCGCACACCCCACTCACTGGTCTGAGGATTCCACAGATTCTCCTGTCTCCCCCTCCCATCTCCCTGTAGCAATGCTGGAATTATGTGTGTGCATCTCTGTGTCCAGCATTATCCTGTTCTGGAAATCTGAAACCAAGTGTCCATCCGTGTGCAACAAGCACTTTCCCCACCAAGCCAGCTCCCTAGCCTGAGCTTGCTTTATCCACTGTTTAACCAACTGGCTTGTTTAGCCAGCCCATGTGGGACTTCAAAGGTTTACAGTCAGACTTTTAACTGGAAGGAGATGCCTTATTAAAACTAATAATTTTTTAAGATTATAACTACATTTCTCCCTTCCACCAAACATTCTTATAAACTCTCCTTACTCTCATCCAAATTCACGGGCTTTCTTTCATTAATTGCTATTACAGGCATGTATGTGTATACATATGCATTACTACACGTAACCTGCTCAATCTCTACAATAAGACTTTTAGGGATGTGTTCGGGACTGACCATTTGGCGCTGGAAAACTGGTTGTTGTGCTCTTCCCCAGGGAAGACTACCTCTCTTGCTCTTGGCTTTTCTTTGAGCAGGGTTGAGCCCTCGTGGCCTTTTCCACTGTGCAATTTGGCATTGGTGTCGTCCTTCCTTGTTTGATTTACATTTGGACTGTCATCTTGGTGTAGTTTCTGACATTACTAGGAGACACAATCTCACAGCAAACTCCCTAATTCTCTGGCTCTTACAATCTTTCTGTCCCCTCTTCTTCAGCGTTCCCCAAGCCTTAGGTATGGTCATGCTTTGTATGTGTATCTATTAGAATAAGACCCCACAACTTGACATTTTGATTGACTGTGATTTTCTGTAATGGTCTCTGTCTGTTGCAAAGAAAAGCTTCCTTGATGAGGTCTAAAGACTTCACTAAGACGATATGTTAAGGAGAACCCTTCAGAATCTATCTCATAATTAGACTGAATACAATTCATCTTATAATTGGCCTGGAACCTCAGCCTAGAGCTCTGAGCCCCAGGCATTCTCTGCCTGGGATGCCCTCTCTGAATCAGCCCTTCCTATTGTCAGAATGAACTTTCTTAAGCAGACTCCAACTCCTTTAACCCTGCTGTCTTCTTTCAGGTCCTTTGTCTCCCTGTGTTCATCAGTTTCTTGTCACTGTGGCAAAATATCTGAAATCAGCAACTTAATGGAAGTAAAATTCTCATCGTTCATGGGTTAGAGGTTTCAGTACTTGAGGTGGCACAGTAGAGCAACTGACATCATGATGGCCAGGAGGCAGATACAGAAAGATAGATGGATAGATAGGTAAGGTAGGTAGGTAGGTAGGTAGACAGACAGACAGACAGACAGACAGATAGATGGGATATATGATAGACAGATGATAGAGATATACAGACATACAGACAGATAGGATAGATGATAGATAGATAGATAGATAGATAGATAGATAGATAGATAGATAGATAGATCGATCAATCAAACATTTGTAATGGTGCTTTGTCCTTTTCTTATTTATACAGGCCTATTGGATTGGGTCGTTCACTTTCAGAATGGGTCTTCTCCCCACTCTCTTTGGACACACTAAGTGAACACACCTTAACCAGCCAAACAAATTAGCAATCAAGGCTCATCATCACTGCCCACTGAATATGTCACCAGCAATGGAAGGCTATTATTACCCTAGCCTGTACCCCAAGCTGTCAGCTCCTGCACCGTAGAGGTCTTCAGATTCCATCCCTAGCCCCTCATAAGGTGAGGGAGTGGAAACGTCATCCAGTGGGATCAGCCTGCTTGTGGCAACAATGCCGAGTCCAGGGATGACAAGGTGAAAGGGCACTGTCGTCAATCAGTTGGCAGTTTTATCACAGGTGTGCCCAGCTGATTGTGGGTCTGTGTGGGAACACGAGGAGATCCAGATGGGGTAACAGATCTGGCCAACTTGGAGGATGCTGAGGTGGATTTTTGCCCAAGAGCAAAAATTTTGACACAATAAGCAGGGAATATATGTCTCAGCACAGTGCAGAGGATGGAGATTCTCCCAGAATCCATGTCTCAGTACGGTACAGAGGCTGGAGATTCCCCAGCAGCTCAAGTGCTGTCCTCCCTGGGCTGCCTTGCATAAGCAAGGGCAGATGCAGAGGAGAGAGACCTGAGCTCCAAGAGGAAGAGGCTCACCGGCACTTGGGGAGAAGCTTCCTGGAACAGAAGCATGGCCCTCAACGTGGGCATGGGTGACTAATCCACGAAACATGCAAACTCCACTGAGTGCTGGCAGACCCTCTCCAGGACAAAAGTCCCGCATTTCTCTTTGTCCCTGGAACTCACCATGAGTCATTGTAAACAGTGGGCAAGCATTGGGTTGAGAACTGAATCTAGCCTGGCCATGCATTCTCTCTGACAAGTCTGTGGTTCTACAAATTGTTCATGAGCCATGCCCCTACACAACACACAACACAACACACACACACTCCACACACAGGTTCTCCAGAGTTCTAACCACTCTTTGGTCTTACTCAGCCCTTGTGATAAGCTAGGAAGGAAGCATGAGCTGGGTCCTGAGGGGAAGAGATAGAGGAGGAGGCAGTGCAGGCAGCAAAAAGAGAGAGTGAAAGGGTATCCATGGCAGCTCTCAACGGAGCTCAGGGATAGTGGGATGCAGATCCAGTGAACGGCTCCATGGGTCTCATTACCCAGAGGCAGGAGAAGACCCTCTTTCTAGTTAGTGGCTGGAGTGTGAGAATCCCTTGGCCTAGCATCTCCCAAGAGCACAGAAATCTTTGTTATTACTGTACACTGTCTTTTCTTAAGAAACATTAAGCTCACAGTAAAACCATAACAGACGCCAAACTCACGAGTTCTGTGTGTGTCCTCTATATTTGAGGCCTGAGCAGCACTCACTGGAGACACTTGGCTTCAGAGGTGAATTTACTTTGTTTGTTTGTTTTCATTTTATATACTTCGGATTTCGATTTCTTTTTTTAACATTTACATATTCAGAGTGAGATATATTAAAGCTAAGACATGCCTAAACACGAAATTCATTTATGTATTATGTACATATAAATAGTTTGAAGGCAGTTTTATAGATCTTTAGTGAACAAGCATTTTGACTGCAACTCATCACAGGAGGTCAGGTGTGGGATTTTTTTTTTATTGTAGCATCATGCGGACACCAGAAAGGGTTGGATTTGTAAGCATTTCCGATTTGGGATTTTGCTGTTCGAGATGTTCAGCTTATAAGCTATATTCCAGAGGAAAAGGGGAAGGAAGGAAGGAAGGAAGGAAGGAAGGAAGGAAGGAAGGAAGGAAGGAAGGAAGGAAGGAAGGCGGTTACACTTCAGTTTCATTTTTTACTCATTTTTATTTTATTTGCGTGAGTACCTGCATATACATGTGGCCCTTTCTGCATGTTGTAGCCTAAGAGGCCAGAAGAGGGCGTTGGATTCCCCTGGAACTGGAGTGAGTGACAAGAGGTGGTGAATGACCTCACAGATGCTGTGAACCCAATCTGGGTCCTTCCCGGGTTGTATTTATTTACACAAAGTTTTCCTACTTTGTCCATGTTGGTCTTACTTCCCAAGCTGAAATGATTTCCCAACTTCTGTCTCTCAAGTGATGAAACAGTAAGTACCCAGTACTATCTTCACCTCCCCTTGAAATTATTTAGCCTGGTGATCCAGGTACCCAGGGTCCACACTGAGAAACACTCTTCAGTTTTTCTACTGTTCTAGGAACTCAGCTGAGCCCGCCATGGTTCCTTCTATAGGACAACGATTAGTCCCAGTGACCAGCCATTTCAGTCAGAGTCCTCCACGGAGAGCTCAGAACAGGAGAAGGTGAGAGAAAAATCTCTGCTCTGGGAAGGGGACACCGGAACAATCTGGGGAAGAAATGCTAGCCTGCTCAGTAGCCTGATACTCCTCACAGCTGTGGGGAGATCAAAGGACAAAGCCCCAAGAGAAAGGGGCCCCTAACCCCTTGGCCTGCTCTGCAGATCAACCAGCAAACAACCCCAAATCCAGTCACTAGGTAAGCACCCAGCATTCTTTATTTTTATTTTCTGTTGAAGCTACGCAGAGTTAGTTTGTATTTTTGGAAAGAAGGGAAAACATCGTGGGCTGTGCTCCATCATCCGTCCAGCTGTGATTAAGTGTGCCTGGATGCCTATGAATCACCGCTCTCCTGTGGGAGAGGAGCATGCTTCATGCCTCGCTTCTCCTCCTGCGCATCCCACAGCCGTGGGCACGAATCGATGCTTACTCAATACTTGGGCCCACAGAGTGTGTTGGGATTGGCTGGGAAGTCTAGTTGCAAACCGGAACATTCTAGATCATCTAGAGCGAGCTCTGGGAACACTCACCCTAAATGGGTGAGAGCTGAGTCACCGAGAATTATGGTTTGCTCGGGAAAGGTTGCTTAAAACAAAAGCCCATTTATCTGCCTGAAGAAGACATTCAATCAATTTACATGAGGGATTTCAAAATTAGTCAGACTGTAATGAACTATGAAATACTGATTAATGCATTTTTGCAGTGTTTGATTAGAAACTTAACATGGATGCTAACTTTTTATTTTTTTTAACGATTATGGAATTAGTATGTTAGTATTTGGTTTTGATTCAGAGTTTAAGGGTCTCAGCCTGTGGGTAGCTGCACCCACTGCTTTCGGGCCCATGGTGTGAAAATAGCATGGTGGAGGCAGGAGCTGGAGAAAACTGCTCAGTTTGTACCTAAGAAGGGAAAGTAGTGTCTCTGTGAGTATATTGGGGCCCCACTGTCACCTTCAAGGGCGCCCCACCAGTAAGCAGAAGGCCTCCCACAGGACCCACTTCCTGAAGGCAACAATGACTTCAGGTCTTTAACTCATGAGACTTGGGAGAATATTCCAAAACACATTATGGTAAGCCACCTCACCTACCTTCACCATCCTCATGCAATAAAGAATGATCTGAAAGAAAAAAACAATCTAAATTTGTTGTTTGGGGGTGTTATTGTTGCTGTTGCTTCTGTTGTTCGTGTGTTTGTTTTTGAAACAGATCCTCACCGTGTAGCCCTGGCTGTTCTGGAACTCACTATGTAGATAGACCAGGCCAACCTCAAACTCACAAAGATCTGCCCGTCTCTGCCTCCCAAGTGCTGGAATTGAAGCTGTGTGCCACCAGACTCGGCAATCATCTGATTTGAATAAGGCAGACATAGTTGAATTCTTCCAGTCAGAATTTGGATATAGCCCACAAACCAAGAAAATTATCTGACTTGTGATTGAAAAAAATCCAACACATTGTCTGGAACACAAGAGAGGCCATGGTTTTAACTTTGGGAGACACATCTGAAGACTTTTATGTATGTGTGCTTCACAAGAAGATAAGTGGAATGTCTTTTCTCCTGGCGAGATCAGAATTCAGAGCATCAGGGTAGAGCGAGATGCGGGGGGTGCTCACCTGTTCTCAGAACTCACCAGCCAAAGCCAGAGGACCAGGAACTCAAGACCAGCTGCGCAGCAAGGCCCTGTCCCTAAGAGACAAACCAGGGCAAACAGAAAACCTAAAGCATCAGCCACTCCTGACATCAGAAAAGGGAAACCAGTCAATCGCAGGAATCGGATCAATCAGAACAGCTCTTGCAGAGGACCCAAGTTCGGTCCCCAGCATCCACACTAGATGATGGCTCACACCTGCCTGCAACTCCAGTTATCTGTAAAGGACTTGAGGCAACAGATCCCATTTGCACACATGAAGAAGGTGAAGGGGAAAATGAAGTCTCCAAAAATGTGTCTAAGGATTTGAAGATAGATGCCCCTAATAGACTTGTAAATTCTATTCTGGTGAAGCCCCAGGCATGGGACACGGGACAGCAGCAGTGCCTGTCACAGTAGACATGGAAGAGCCCACTGTCACAGAGCCCAGCCACCCCCACAAAACACACATGCAGCTGCATGCACATGGAGACAGCCAGGTCATACATGCAACTGTACACACGAGAACGTGCGGAGAGAGAAACCTACATCACAATTATCCCAAGGGTAATAATTATCTCACATTTAGATTTTTAAGTCTCCCTTACAATTTTCAAAGTCATTATTTTGCACAATCACTATTATTCTGATTCATTAGCAAGGCATGCTTATTAAGACCTTAAAATAACCAAGAGGCTGGACATGTAAAAACATGTTTCTTGCTGTCATGACAACTAACTAACAACAATAGCACTCACATCTAAACGACGAGAGGGAACAAAGTTACCATGTCTGCATATAGATAAGTTAATTATGGAATCGTCAAAAGAACAACTGTTCTGTCAATGTGAAGATGATTTTGAAATAATCAATCAGGGCCATCTTATTTGGTAATTGGCTATTTGTTGCCAATGTGGAATCTACCTTCAGTCAGCCTGGGAAGGGAGCAGGCTCTTCAGCCAGGAGAGGGGAGAGAAAGAAATCTCCCAGTTTAGGGTTGGTGGTTGTCAGTGGCAACAAATAGTGGAAAATTGCCATCTGGCTTCTTTTTTTAAAAATGAGATTTGAATAATCAATTTAATAATGGATAGAGCACTTGCTTACAAAAATAATCCATTGTCATTGCTCGGAATGGGGAAAAGAGAAGGAAGAAGAAAAGAAGGAAAAATAACTCCAGCACGGAAGCCATCGCTTTACCGCAGAGTCCACGAGGAAGGAGAGGGGCTTCTCTGCACCTCACTGCGAGTTTTATATTCACTGATGACTTTATGTAAAGTGAAGGATAACTCTTCCTTCTGTGTGCTTAGCTTTTTCTCATTCCATATTTAACAACCAGGGCAGAATCTACAGATCACTTTTCTTGCTACAGGCATTCGGCTCTGTAGATGGTTGGTGAAGAAGGGGACACACAAATGGGAGATTAAACTCACAAACACACACGCACACACACACGTTTCCCCATCATCATCATATGATACAAAACAAAGGAAATGAGGCTACATCTGACTCTGTGTGTGTGTGTGTACATACATGTGTGTATACATGCACACATACAACTACACCAGGGGGAAAGACTGCTTAGAACAGGTGAGACCGAGTGGCAAGGATCAGGGTAGAGCTGACAAGATGGCTCAGCAGGTAAAGGTTAAGGGCACCTGCTGCCAAGTCTAATGATCTGAGTTTGAGCCCCAGGACCACATAGTAGAAACAGAGAATGGACTCCCACAAGTGGTCCTCTGACTTCCACATGCATGCTACGGCATGAGCCTGTGTACATATACATACAAACATATATATGCACACAGACATATACACACATACAATGCATGTGATAGATTTTTTTTTAAAGGACCAGGGTGACTCACTGATTTCCATGATGAAATTCTAAGAAAGATATTCTCAACCCAAGCTCAATGAAGAATGACAACTACTTCCAGATGGCTTCTCTGGGGCCCTGGGGTCATGACAGTGGGGTGGGGGAAGGCCTCTGGGTCTAGAGCAGTTCTAAGCATGTCCTTTTACACCTTTTTAAAGTTAGAACATGCATCTCTAGGATCCTATTGACCTCAAAGACCCTTTAATCTTTTACTACCAACCAGAACTCCATGTACAGCTTACAGAAGTATTGGATGGATTCCAGGTCCAGCTACGTTTTGGGGGAAAAAAAATGAATCCAGGATCCAGCCATCCATGGGGCTTGAAGGGGTGACTTGGGAACTGGAGGGTCTTAAACAGGTTGTGTTGCCAAGCCCAGTCTTTGGCTATTCTTTCCCTTGAACTCCTAATCCAAGCTTGGTAAGCTCCCTGTCGCACATACAAGTTTCTCTGTGGGCAGGCTTGTGGGAATTGTCTTGATTGCTAATTGATGGAAGAAGATCCAGTCCACTGTAGGCAGCACCATTCCTTAGGCTGGGCTTTGAGCTGCATAAGAGTGAAATAACCAATGGTCTATGAATTGATTTTCTCTCTGCTCTTCACTACAGAGGTGAGGCCTTGAGGTCCAGCCTTGATTTCCTTAAAATAACATCTTATAACCTAGAACTGTAAGCCAGAAAAAAAAAATTTTCTCTCTTAAGTTATAGTTGTCAAAGTATTTTATCAAAGCAAAAGAAATCAGACTAAAGCATGCTTCAAGGACCAAACTTCCTACAAAGATCTTGCATCTCAAAGTTCCTACCCCTCTCAAGGGACTAACCTTCAACACACTGACTTGTGGGGAAACATTCCATATCTGACCTTTAGAGCACTGAGTAATAAAAAGAAAAAAAACCAAGGAAGTCAATAGAGAGGACCAGGAAGACAATATTTGGGGTAGGAAGTACCCTGGTTAAAAAAAATAAAATCCCAAGTTAATATTGTTTATCTACTTTATGTATGCAGTGACAAAAAGTCAGAAGCCTTGGTATTCAGAGAAACATCCATAGACTCAAATCACGCTCATCAGAACGACTGCCATCATTATCCTGAAGATTATTGATCTGCTCATCAGAGACACATCACAAGCACGGCACAGGTGCCCTTGCATAAGCTTCCTGTCTGTCTGGATCTCTGCTGTGGGATGGAAGGTGTGAGGAGTTCATACATGCTTGACATCCACATCATCACTGTTAGATGTGGTTCAAGCCACAGCCTCTACTTAGTTCACAACCCAGCAGGTAAAGGATGTGTGGAAGGGTTCTCTTTGTTTAAGGTTCTGTACTTCTTCCTCATCCTGTATCATGTTCCTCTGCCCTGAGAGCACCTGGTCCTGCTGGGTCACAGTCTTGGGCACCTGGGAAACCACCAAGCCCAGTGACTGCATTTGCACAAGGTCTCATGCTGGTAGCATGAGATGGTGCTTGTTGGCAGCGAGAGCTGCATGCTATTGGCACATCTTAGGAATTGATCAGCCTTCCACAAGAGCATACAACTCCTACAGGATTTAATGACAACATTTTCATGCAAGAAGGCCCAAGGGCAGATAGGGTGAGAAGCCAATAAGGCCTCAACCCTTCCCCCTCCAGAAAACTATAGGCAACAAAGAATTCTGAGAATGGGAAAAATAGTCCTCGCCAGGGAAGAGTACAGCAATTGGTTATCCAATACTAAACGGTCAGTCCTAAAAACAAATGTGCAAATAACATTATACAGACTGAGCAGGTTCTATTTAGAAATATACATGTATAGGAAAGGGCAGGGTTTGGAGAGGAGGAAGAGAGAAACAATATAATTATATTATAATCTCAGAAATAAAAGAGAAATCAGAGGAAGCTTTTGGGAAGAGAGTAGATAAATTTTGGACCATAGGGAAGGTGTCCTTTCTGCCCCATTGGTTTCAGCATGCCGAAGCCATTGTACAATGGTAGACCCACCGGTCCTGCAGTAATGAATGGGTTGGGTGGGCTTTGCTGGAGCTAAGGATCTGGATGTGGCTCATAGTTGCTGGTGTCCATGAAGGTACTGTCAATTTATTATTAGTATTATTATTGACTGCTTCTACATCATGTGTAACTCTCAGGTCTGCTCTTCATGAAGTAGACAAGATATTCCCTGAGGATGGGGAGGATCCCAGTTGTTTTCAAAAAGCAATGGACAGGTGTGTGTGTGTGTGTGTGTGTGTGTG
>NW_004949130.1:2014592-2015801 GCF_000317375.1 Microtus ochrogaster
AGAGAGAGAGACAGAGAGAGAGAGGAGTCGGCACATCATGATTCGGCAAGGAGAGGGTGATTGACTCCAGACGGGGTGATAAAGATCAATTGCTATGGCTCAGAGTTATGACACCAACAAAGTTACAATGACATTAGCACAAAGAGAGAGACACAAATCCATTACAAAGATACAATCAAATATTCAAAAAAGCCTGGCATGCTCATTACTTATTCATGCTAATACAAGTACATTAAGAAATCTAAACAGTGTTAACGCTCAATCACTCACAAAGCAAATGAGGTTTTGCATTTATCAGACCCCAGTCATCAGGGCCCCGGATAGCTGTACAAAGGGGTAATGTGACATAACTTGAGATATTTATATCAGGCTACATGGACTGAGAGATACACTAGGATTTATTAAACTGAGTAATGCCATCCCAGTCAATGAGCAATAAAAGAAATAACTGTGCAGAAGCCATTTCCCCAGACAATAAGATTTACCCCTGCCATCTCTTAAAGATGTCGTATCTGTTTGCAAAGGGTCGCTGGCAGCATTTGCAACCTTTAATAAACTATGTACAGATTAATTTTTTTTTTCAACAAAGGATAAGGCACCCCAAAGCAGGTTTCCTTTGAGAGCTATTGAAAGACTCTCGGCTACCCTGCTCCTGGTGACTCTAAATTCAGTCAAGTAGGTTCCATTCTCTCAGACTGCCGGCTGTGACTGAGTGGCACCGCCACAATAGATATTACAGAGGAGTGCATTCCTAGCAGAGGGCTAGTGCCCAGCAGCCTCTGCTGCACGGGTTTGGGAGGAGCCTGAGAGGGTACTTAATGGGATGCATAATTTCTAGAGAATGGAGCCCAGCATCACGCACATGACATTCCTGCAAAGGGAGAGGGCCCAATGAGAGACTCGTAACAAGCCGGACTCTCCTTGACCTTCTAGACGATGTCTGCTCCCTTGTATATGTGAGAAAGCATTTCTCTGGATGCAGGCTGGCCTTGAAATCACAGTCATCCTCCTGCCTTAGCATAAACACAGCTTAGGCGCTGGGAATGCCAGCCACTAAGTCTGGCTTTACTGACTGACTTCTGAGGTGATTCTTTCTTAATGTATCGCATTTTTGACCTTTTTCCCCAAGTTCCTAAGGATGCTGTTACTTGTGTCTATTTTTCTAAATTAATTTTTGGTTATCATACAAAATAATAGGTTTCAGTATGA
>NW_004949130.1:2016209-2018814 GCF_000317375.1 Microtus ochrogaster
TAAAATCTAGATTTCACACGAGAGAAAACAAACATTCTGCCTTTGTCTCTTCCCACTTCCCTCTCTTCTCCCCACCTCTCCCTCACTTTAGATGTCCTTTTTCTTCCCACACAGCCCCTCTACTCCAGGCCATATAATGGATTTAACCTAGACTGTGCAAATAAAAGAAAATGTGCTATTAGTCTGGATACACTCTATGTATAACGTTTCATTCTGTCATTCAGTCTGGCCTTAAGTCATAGCAATCCTCCTGACTCAACACACACACACACACACACACACACACACACAGCAGGCACTGCAATTACAGGTGTGAGCCACTGAGGATGTGGCCTTGCTTCCTGACTCCTGAGATAATCTTTTATCCGTCTATTGTTCTGAAAATGACATCACTGTGTTCTTTATAACTAAAGGAAACTCCATTGTAAACATAAATTTTTTCTTTAAAAATTTACTAGGAGTGTGTGTGTGTCAGAGAGAGAGAGAGAGAGGAGGGAGGAGAGGAGAGAGAGAGAGAGAGAGAGAGAGAGAGAGAGAGAGAGAGGGACACAGAGACAGAGACACAGAGACAGAGAGACAGACAGAGAGAGAGAGAAAGAGACAGAGACAGAGAGAGAGAAGAGAGAGCGAGCTTGTATGGGCCAAGAGGTTATTGGGTTTCCTGAAATTGTAATTATAAGCAATTGTAAGCCACCATGCGGCTACTAGGAAGTGAACCTGCATCCTCTACAAAGGTACTAAGCACTCTTTGAACTGCTGATCCACATCTCTAGCCTCTGTAAACATTTTCTTTATCTATTCCTTTGTTGATGGACACTTCAACTGATTTCATGTCTTGCTATTACAAGTCTGTGACATTAGGCTCTTCACCTTTTATAGGTTTTGCCATGTGTGACCCTGCTTCCAGGGTGATTCCAGGACAGTGGTCAAAGCTACAGCTTCCTAGCCCTTCTCAGTAGCCTCAGAGCCTCATAGACAATCGCTCACCATGGCGTCACCATCTGGTTGGCATTAGTCTCTGTGGATTCTTCTTCACCTGCCACCAACAGCCAGCATCTGCAGAGGCCCTGCCTTTCTCCAGTGCTCACCCTGGAAATGCCTTTGTAGCCACCTTCAGCCCCTGCCATGCCATCTTGCCTGCTCTCACACTGAGCCTCCTGTAGCTTCAACATGGCACTCCCCTTCTTTTTTTGTTTTGTTTTGGTTTGGTTTTTGGTTTTTCGAGACAGGGTTTCTCTGTGGCTGTGGAGCCTGTCCTGGAACTCACTTTGTAGACAAGGCTCGCCTTGAACTCAGAGATCTGCCTGCCTCTGTTTAGAGAGTGCTAGGATTAAAGGTGTTTGTTACCACTGCTTGGCACAGCACTCCAGCTCTCCCCTTCTTAACTAGTGTAAATGGCCTACGGATTGACATCTTGGCATGTCTCAGTGTCCATGTTGACCTTCCTGCTCTCAATAACATGTTCTTGTTTATTGGAGGAGTGGAGTCAGCTTTATAACCACATGGTAAGACCCACCGCCCCAAGTCACCATGCATCCTTGGCCTCTGTGCTTGCCTGTGTACCTAATATCTGGGCAGCCTTCTTTTCCCTCTACCAGGGCTTAGCACAAATGCCTCTCTTGGGGAAATGGCCCAAATTTATCACCCCTTTATCCATTTTCTTCTAGCCCCATGTGCTCTCCAGATAGCACCTCCCCAGAATGTAGTTTGGGGGTGCTTCCCTAGTTAGTTAGCAGTGCTGTTTGCTGCAGTCCAGGTCTGGCCTGGCTCCCAGCCCACAGCAAACTCTGCCCTTCTTATTGCCCAGATGTCTCTTCCCTGTGTCTCCTCCTCAGGCTGCAACAGCTAGGATTCAGGTCTATCAAGGTCTTGCCTGGTGTGTGACCATTTCTACGCTGTATTATATTATTATATTCCCCATAATCTACATTATAATCAATGCAGATTGTTTCAGTCTCGTGCTGATGATGTCCCGTGAGCTTCAGGCAACCTAAGAAGTTATCTTAAGGACAATGAAGTTGGCACATACCAATCAAAAAGTCATTGTTGAAGTAAGCATTGAGAGCTAGAGGTAAGAATTATGGATTTATCATGTTGCTTGTATGCCATAACTTCTAGGTTCAACATCTTCACTTGAGCTTGTCCTCCAGTTGAGGATTCACTGTTGACATTAAAGACATTGTTAAAAGATAAAAGCTAGCTGGGTGGTAGTGGTGCATTCCTTTAATAGGGAGGCAGAGGCAGGCAGATCTCTGTGAGTTCCAGGGCAGCTTGAGTTACAGGACAGCCAAAGCTATACAGAGAAACCCTGTCTCAAAAATACAAAACAACAACAAAAATGATACAAGGTAAGCCTTGTGTGAGCTGTGACCGTGTCTCTTTTATGTGTGGTGTTATTCCAATGCCTGGGCTTGGTGGACATATAAAAAGGAAAGAAGTGGGGAAGATGGGAAAGAAAAGAGGGAAGAATAGGGAGTGGTTGATAGTATGGTGGTTTAAAAGAGAGCAGCCCACACAGGTTCATCTGCTTGAATACTTGGTCTCTGGTTGGTGAAACTGTTTGGGAAGGATTAGGAGGTGTGGCCTTATTGGAGGAGGTGTGTCA
>NW_004949130.1:2019269-2027069 GCF_000317375.1 Microtus ochrogaster
GCCACTAAGACCATTTTCCTTCCTTCCTTGTTTCTTCTCATCTTGATAGAGCACATCTTTCTGTAGCTTCTTACCATGTAAGAAGGGAATTACCTTGGAACTTGTATATCTGGGGAGGTCTTAATTTCTTCTCGTAGTTGGCCAATAGTTTGGCTGGGTAGAAAATTTCAGGATAAATATGATTGTTCTTTGTGACTGTCAAAGACATTCTTTTCATGTTTAATTTGCCTTCTGTCCTCCAATACTGATGAGAAGGAGACTAAAGCACTGTCTGTCTGCCCTTTCTTACAATGTATAGTGTATTTGAGGACCTCATTTCTGTCTCCATTACACAAGCATTCATGGTGATGGATCTACTCCTATCTTTTGAGTTGGGCTTTCAAGTCCTACTATACCATGCTCCAGTGACATTTTCTTGAATTGCTTCTTTGATGACCTCCCCCCCCATTTTTTTAATAGACTCTTCCTAAAACTCCTGTTATTCCAATCTTGCTTTTCTTATATCAGTCCCTCATTTTCTTTTAGCCTTCCTCTCCTACTTCCTGCTTTGTCTCTTGGCTACCTTCTAAGCAATGTGTATCTTCTTGAGCAGCTTCAGCCAGTCCTGAATCACAGCTAGTCCATGGTCTAATGTGCAGACACCTAGAACTTGACACTTCCCCCAAGCGTTTGCTATTCACCCATCTGCTTTTTACCTTCCCAAATTTGAGGGGCATGGAGGGAACATCTGGCACTCCCTTCTTCTGAATAAAGAAAGCAGATCTCTGAAGGTCCATTCACCCCTTCTCTAGGAACCTCCCTTATAGTCAGTTCTTGAGTGTCTGCCTGTCTTGCATTCTGTCTTGCAGAAACTTCAAGCCCACTGCCCCAGGCAAAGTGCTTCCCAGGTCATCACAAAGAAGGCTCCTCATTCCCAAACCACCACCATGTTTTTGGGGGCAAAATCCTATGCGCCCTCCCTCCCTAGAGAGTTCTATTAAGGACACATTCCTACAGGGTCATGTTCTATAGGGTGGCCTCACAGCTGCCACACACTCAGACAAGGCTCAGCTCCATGCCATTTGTGAGCAGTAACTGTCCAGAGCTTTGCATCAGATAAAACTTTGATAAATGGCTTCTTAGTGTGCTGGAAGCATACCTGCTCCCATCCACTCAGAGCCACCTGCTGCTGTCTGCTTTGTTTGGTTTAATTAACAACACACTCCCCAGTGGCTTGCAAGCCATCATGCCCATGAGATGTGGCACAGACAGGCCCCTTCTGAAGGTTACCACCACTCCGAAAGGTGCAAAACCTCCCAGCCATGCTGAGAAGCCTAGTGCCCAGCTACACACAGGTCACCTTCATCTATATGGTAAGGGTGGTTCCCAGTGTGGGCCACGGAGGCCTCTGGGCCTGTGTACAAATGCTATATGTCATTCAGGCCTGTTCCTTCGATGGTGCCTTATGTCAGCTCTCTCCCACTGTGGTAAAACACCAGAGACAGCCAGCTTCAAGGAGAGGTTTGGGCTCATAGTTTCACAAGGTTCTTGTATAACAAGAACCTGCCCCATATCATCTGCTTCTTTGCCCTGGGTCCCACTGTCTGAGGTTTCTGTCACCCACCCAGTAGCACCCAAGCTTTCCATACCCATGAATCATGGGTGACCTACCAGACACAAACTCTGTCATCTGGGTATACCCTATACCAGGAATGAATAGCACATCAGCCTGGTGGTTGCTCAGGCAAGGGCCACCCTCCCCACCCTGTGTTTGTGAGACTGAGTCTTCCTTTCACCCAGGTCAGGCTCTCCAGCACACTGTGAATGGGGGACGCCATCTGTACCATTCACAAGTGTGCTGTGTCTGCTCTCGCCATGTGATACAGTGCTGTGCAGAAGCAACTTAAGGGAGGAAGGGTTTCTTTTGGCTCTTTTATCCTCCTGAGGATGGCATCTTGGCAGTAAGTGGCTTAGCTCAGGGTGATGGGAGCTGGCAGCAGGAACTTGCGTCATGACTGCTCACATCTCAGAGGATCAGGAAGTAAAGAGCTAGGGGACTGAGCTATCAACAGTCAAGTCCTACCCCACATTACCTCCCCCACCCCACATCACCTCTTCCTCAAGGTTCTACTGCCTTCCCCAAACATTATCACCCACAATTGATCATGGACCAGTGACATTGCACACTTTAGAAACAGCAGAGGGACCATGTATGAAAAGTCAGAAAGCTCCCTCCAAAGGTAGGGACACCACTCCCCTGCTCAAAGCTGCTCTCTAGAAAGGTAGGGACAGCACTCCCTTGCTCAAGATGGCTACACTGTTCCAGCCAGCTTCAAGCATGCCCCATGCCACTAAGCTAATAACTGTACCCAGCCCCAGCTCTTGTCACTTTCCACAAGAATGAAGGAAAGGTCACCGTGTGTGTCCCTGGAGGGAAGCCCTATAAAGAGATGAGCTCTATAGAACACCCCGCCTGCTGTTCCTAGCCCCATGACAAAATTAACCCCACATACCCACCACAATTTGGCTCTAAATAAGCTAGAGTTTCAAATTCCCAGAATCAGTTGCTTCCTTTGTTACCTGGAGAGTGAGTGCCTTGGGCCAGGGAGACAATGAGAGAAGGAATTCTCCCTGAATCCAATCTCACCATGGTTGCTATGCTACCTCAGGGAGTTAATGTACATCTCTGAGCTGCCTGTGAGCAGCTTTGCATCTCAAGGGAGGCTGGCTCACTCAGGCACTTAGGAAAGGTTGAGTCCACTCGTCCTGAGCAGAAGGCAGTGTGGTAGTTTCTGATCACGGTGGCAAGCAGATGAACCCTGGGCCACACGTCTACATCAGGAACTATGTGGGGCATAGCCCAGCACCGTGCTAAGGGAATAATGGCTGTGATCACTCTTACTTTGGCTAATGAGTTTTGTCATGGGAAGCCACTGGAATTAAAGGATGTTCGAGTATTTTCTAAGTGGAAAGCTCTCTGCAGACATTTGCTAATATTATTTCTACGATGTGTCACACACTAAGGGGTAGTCAATGACTTGTCCTAGGGCTCCTTCCTTGTTCCAACTGCCATCAGATCTTGCTACATTTCCCATCCAAGGCCACACTGTGACCTTGGAAGTCATGCCCTAAGCCTGTGGAAGAAGGCTTTCTCTCCTCTCAAGCTTGAGGTGCTACATTTGCGTCAAATATGGGGTGTGTGTGTG
The DNA here is from genome assembly GCF_000317375.1 of Microtus ochrogaster. Taxonomy (NCBI): domain Eukaryota; kingdom Metazoa; phylum Chordata; class Mammalia; order Rodentia; family Cricetidae; genus Microtus; species Microtus ochrogaster. Next base: position 2,022,455 of record NW_004949130.1, read on the forward strand.
TGTGTGTGTGTGTGTGTGTGTGTGTATGTGTTTAACCTCATGTGTGCACCCATCCCTCAGTATGAAGTGCATTGGTGCCAACAGCCCCTCAAAATATAAGTCCATATGTGCTCAAGCCTTTTAGGTAACACGGATATTTGCATAAACAAACGCATATCTGTCCATGGGCATTGTCTGATTTTAGTTTCTTTGATTTTTTTTTAACTCCTAAGGATGGAACACAGGGCCTCAAGCACACTAGGCAAGTATTGTACATCAGGCCTACACCTCCAGCACCCCACTGACAACTTCTAGGCAGATCTACCACTGAGCCACACCATAGCCCCTTGCTGGTGGGTTCTAGGCACTCCAGCACTGAGCTATGCCCCAGGCCTTCCTATATATTTTAGCAATCTCCGAATTACTTACAATACTTATTGCAATGCAAATGTGATCGTCTTAGTTAGACTTTCTGTTGCTGTGGTCACCACCATGGCTGAAAGTAACTTGGGGAGGAAAGGGTTTATTTTGTTCAGGTTTCTCTATCACAGTCCATCACTGAGGGAAGACAGAGCAGGAACCCAAGGCAGGAGCCTGGAGGCAGGACTGAAGCAGAACCACAGAATGATGCTTACTGCCTTTGAAACCCAGGACCATCAGCAGCCGGGGGTGGGGTGAAGAGGGGTGGGGGAAAGGAGTTAGGAGGGTGGGGTGAGGGGAAATACCACCCATGGTGAGCTGGGCCCTTCCAGATCAATCATCAAACAAGAAAGCACACCACAGGCTTGCCCACAGGTCAGTCTCGGTGGGAACATTTTCTCTACGGACTTTCCGTCTCCCAAAACGACTCCAGTGAGTGTCCAGTTGGCTTAAAGCTAACAAGCTCAGAGATGGGAATTATACAATATTGATAAGGAACAAAAATAATTTAAAGCCTAAATTATCTTCAGTGTAGATAGATTTTATTTGCCTATGTTTGACCTGCCAATGGTTAAATAGTTATATGCATATACTCTCCTTAAAACAATAAGAGAACATCATATACCAACCACTGGTCAATATTACTATATTACTAATCCCTTTTGGAGAATTTTGCTTTCGCTTTTTGAGAGTTTCAATGTCGTGTAGGCTGGCCTCACAATTCGCTCCTCCTGCCTCGGCCTCCTGGGTGCTGGATTACTTGTGTGTATTATCACATCAGATAAACTTTTGTTTTCAATAGTAAGTTAATCAAAGTGAAACAAATTCTTTTGGAGAGTAAAAGCAGATTGGGCCAAGTAAATGTCTGTACCCGGGCAGACAGACCATCTATTGATAGATAACTGCTGTATAGGTGGCAGAGTGATTGACTGACAGTAGCTAGATAGACAGGTGCAATTAAGTTTATGACTACCTGCCTAAAATATGCTGTAAGGACGTCCTCAAGGAAAGGGAAAGGGGACAGATGTTTGGAGTCCCACAGACCATCACCCTGCACAATCCAGCTGTGGCCAGAAACAGCGCCGGTAAAGGTTGAGGTTCACTGTGAAGAGTTCAGGGGGTCAGCGACCTCCATGGACAGACAGTACTCATCCGAGAAAAAGGGCCCCACTATAGACCTTCCCCCATGCATGATGGCCATCTGAGACCAGGAAAGTGTGCCCACCTGGCAGTGAGTCCATGCATCTGTGAAAGGTCAGAGGTCAAGAGCGCCACAGACCCTGGGGCAGCACCAGAGCTATGACCAGCAGGGCACAGCGGCCCATCTCTGTGCTCTGGCATCATGGCACTGTGGGTCCCACTGGCCCCTTTCCAGCAACAATAAACAAGTCATCAACCGATATTTCTAAGAAACTGCCACCAAGTTCAGCCTCCCCTAAAGGTGATGGGGAACCCAATGCTGGCCCTGCCCCCAACCACAAAGGTGGATAGAAACCAAAAGGACTATTTTTGTACTTAATTTCCATTGATTACAAAAAATGTAAATGTGGAGATGTTGACACGATGAAGCCATTGCGGTCTATTGTGCAATTATTTCTTTGATAGTTCATGACGGCTCAATTGGAGACATAATGGACTATTATGCAATGACATCTTTGCCGAGTGGTTGTTTTTTTAAACTTGTTTTCCTCTTTTCCTCCGCTTCCTTTCCTCCTTCTTCCCTCCTTTAAAAAGAAGAGAAGGGGATTTTTCATTTGCAGATCATTGACTTTTTAATGTCAGATTATTTACTCGATAGTCAATAACGATGCCTTCAGATTCATTATGGGCTATCGTGTAGATAGCTAATTGCATTAATTACAGCCTTTTAACAAATGTTTAGTTTGCAGCTCCTCATACCCATGGACTGTGTAATTGCTGCTCTCGGGGGCTGATGGGCAGGCTCGGCCCCGAGTGTCTGCTTGGTGACAGGGAGGTGTGCGGTGCCTTTGTTCCAATGGGGCCAAACTGAGCTCACACACCAGCCCCGCATGTGGCGGGAGACAGGTGTGCACCTCTGTCGATGAGCCCACTTCATATCCATGAGGAGGAGTTATGCGTCCTAGGCAACTGAATGTTTTCACTTGAAAAGAAACTCAATGCTAATTTAAAAGGAGGGAAAGCATGCCCTAGGGAGATTGACAGCGTGGCTGTGAGGCCCTTACCCCAATGCATTTCTAAATCATGATCTAGGAGATGGATTCCATCCCAGTGCACACACCTTTGAGATGAGCTATCTCCTCATGGGTACAAGATCGTTGTGGAAGGCAGCTTCATATCTTACGTGCATATCAGGGGTAAACTGAGACACAATTTGGCCAACGTCTATACAGAGTCAGTCAAGGTTCCTTTGTCTTCAGGCAGACGGCATCTTGCATGGAGGATTACTCTTCATCTTGACGCTCGTTCTTTCCCGTAAGCCCTTCCGCTCTCTCTGGGCCCAGACTTACCAAGGCATCTTTCTCTGCAATCTCTTACTGACACCTCCCGCTTCACTTTGTCCTTCTTATATCCAGCATCCATCTGCCATTCACTGCTTGAGTTGCACAGCCTTGCTGCCTGGCATGGATTGCTTTGAACATCAACGTATCAGAGTGCATGCAGAATTGGAGAAAGGAAACTGAGGTCACCATTTAAAGATGCCATGAAAGTTCAGGCAGACCAAGGCTCTGTATCTTGGGTAACCAGAAAATGTGACTCTGTCCTACACCATTGTCCCCTACATCTACAGCTTGCTCTGCAGGGACCCCAGCTCAAATGTGAAATTCTTGTCATTCAGCACTCTTATTCAGTATGGTGTCTAAAAAGAATACAACCCCCTAACCTAAATGTTTTAATCAAAGGCCCATATCTCCATCAGGCAAACCCAGCCTACTACCTGTGGCTTGTGAGGACAAGGTCTTTGGAGAAGAACCTACGTCTGTCACTTTCCTAAACCAGGGTAACCTCTAATTGTATTCTAAACATTCAGCCTCTCACCCCTCTTCAGAGAAGCTTCTTATTACCACCGACTGAGACCATTACAGAAAACCACAACTGTTCAAAATGCAGAAAACAGCTGACTGTGCCCAGCCCCAGCTGCCATATCCACAGCACAGCCCCTCCCCCCAGGAACAGTATGGAAGAGGGCTTAAAAAGAAAGAAATACCCAGAGGAAGCCTGCTGTGACATTGTGCCTTCTAGACACGGCAGGGAAGCTACACCCATGAGATCTCACTAATATGGCTACCCCAACAAGACCTGAAGAAAATGACACCTTTTGATATTCCAGCATGGACGAGGGAAAATTCGTGAAGCCCCACACCAGATAAAGAGGTGCAGGCAATTAAGGGTTCCTGAGAGAGGTTCTTTTCTAGGATTGATGTTTCTGACTGGTCATCCCATCCCAAAAGGTCAGCACCAAATACATATATACATATAATCAATACTTAAATGAGTTCAGCAGGCTGTATCCATAAGTTTAAATGTATATATGTAACAATAATAATTAAAGAATAAGAGACCATGACATAGAGAAGAAATTGGGGTGGAGGTAACACACGAGGAGTTGGAGGGAGAAGAGAGGGGGAAATGATGTAAATACAAATGACGTAATACTCATACATTAAATTCTCAAAAATTAAGTGAAATGTATGGAAAAGAAAATATTTTATGTTAAACTCGGGAAATATTAAGCAAAATTATTGATAAGAGGCTCTGTATTTAAAAAGGAAGTAGTTTTAGGAAAATTATGTAAAAACAATGTGAAGCAGAAAATAGTGTGATTTTGACTTTAGAGCAAAAGAAACCATTCTAGCCATCACAAAACTGAACATATATTTCCTGGAGGCTCTCTGACTTAGATGCCACAGGAAGGAATTCCTTAACTACACTTCCTGAACACACCAGGAAAAGCTGGCCATACTTCGTTTCTTAAACATCATCAACGATCAGATTGTAGAGATGGTTCAGCTTCTAAGGACAAGGACACTGGCTACTCTTCTAGAGAGTTTGGTTCTTAGCACCCACACAGTGACTCACAACAGTCTGTAACTCCAGTTCCAGTGGATATGCCTCCCTCTTCTGGCTTGGGGAGGTACTGCATTTATATAGTCCACACATACACACACACACACACACACACACACACACACACACACACACATGCAGGCAAAAACTCATACATGTAAAATAAAAT
>NW_004949130.1:2027256-2028479 GCF_000317375.1 Microtus ochrogaster
AAATGCATAAATAAAAGTGGATACTAAGGGTTGGTACGCAAGGCTACCTCCAATGTATGTATTATATGTGAAGATCAATAGGCAAATCCTTCCAGATCCTTTATTCCTTAAACTTGAAAGTCAGAAATGCAAAGGTGTGGGAAAGTTAGCCATCAATGACAAGAGATTTTAATTGCCCAGAAAGCCTGTTCTAAAGAACTCTAGGAGTGAGCTACCTCCAGGGATATAGAAAAAGTGCCTCAAATATTCTCCAATGGAGAGATATATGGCCTGGTTTTTTTTCTGTTTTCTACTACTCTAACAAAATACCCAAAACATTATTTACACAAGGAAGATAATTCTCTGTTTGGTCCATATTCTGGAGGCTGAGAAGTCCAATCTTTGAGTAGGATGCCTTGCATGAGTTTGCTGTCTGGTGAGGGTCTGTTTGCTACATACTATCATGATAGTTAGCATCATGAGACGAGTCAGAGCAATTGGCCACCTCAAGTCTCTCTTCTTCTCAGAAAACCACAGAAGCCATCATGGGAATTCAATATTTTTTTTTAACTTTATGTAATCCAAATTACTTTCCCCAAAGCCCAATCTTAATATTACTGACATGTAAACTTTGAGAATGAGTTTCCAACATGAATTCCAAGTGTGGGACATTAAATTGACCCACAGGGCCCAGATGACCCAAGAAGAAGCAGAATCCTTTCTCTTAACCCATGGTGACCTTGTACCAGAATCCTCAAGGCCTTTCAGTTCTTGCATTGGGTGCTTGCATTCATCAAACTAATGAAATGACACCTAAGCTTCAACATCCCTCCCCAACCACGCACACCCATGATACCTTCATCTGCTCCTTGATAACTTTTCAAATATCAGTAGTTGTTAATCACCCAAATCAATTTGAAGGGCAGGAAAAAATGAATGTGGTCAAGCCAGGGGATGCAAGAGAAAATACGTTTAAATGAAGGTGAGTATTGTTCATCTGAACAAGAACTTGACTTCACATTATAGCAAGAGCTCTGCATGTTGTATTGCAATTTTTCATTTGTTTGTGTTTTTAACATAAGGGGCAAATGGAAGAATGGCCCCATAGGCTTGTATGTGTGAATACTTGGTCCCCAGTTGGTAGAACTATTTGGGAAGAATTATGATGTCTCTGTTGAGGAGGTGTGTCACTGGGAGTGGGCATTGAGGTTCCAAAGTTAGTTTGTGCAATTAGTACAATATCT
>NW_004949130.1:2028579-2033600 GCF_000317375.1 Microtus ochrogaster
TCTCTCTCTCTCTCTCTCTCTCTCTCTCTCTCTCTCTCTCTCTCTCTCTGATGTGGGATTCCCATCTATATACTGTGAATATGTCTTATTACCATTGATTAATAAAGAATCTGTTTTGGGCCTATGGCAGCACAGAATGGAGCAAGGTAGGAATTCCAAGCAGAGATAGAGAAGAAAAGAAGATGAAATCAGAAGAGATGCCATGTAGCTGCCAAAGGAGACAGACACCCCGGAGCCTTACTGGTAAACCATGAGTCTCGTAGTAAAGTATAAAATAATAAGAATGAGTTAATTTAAGATATAAACATTAGCTAATAAGAAGCCTCAGCTAATATGCCAAGCAGTGTTGCAATTAATATGGTTTCTGTGTGATTATTTCAGGTCTAGGCATCTGGGAAATGAATGAGCGGCCTCCACCTACATCCCTTTCTCCCTCCTTCCCCCTCTTTCTATCCCCTCCCACTGTATAAGTTTTCACACTGCTTCAGCACTGTGTCTGCCTTACTGCTGCCATGCTTCCTACCATGATGGTCATGACTCTAACCTCTGTAGTCATGAGCTCTCAGTCCAATAATTTCTGTTACAGGCTGCCTTGGTCCTGGTGTCTCTTCACAGCCATAGAACAGTGACCAAGACAGTGGATCCCTCATCCACAGCAGCATCAGGCTCTGGCCTCTGTTTGGAACAGATGCTTTCATTACTGTTGGGAGAGCTGAAGAGAGAGAGGAGGATGCTTACATCTGGAAAACCTCAGTGATTCTCAGAGTCTTATTAGCAAGAGTCAAGAGTGAAGGTTGCAGTGATTTAACTTACAAACTGGGTTTGCCAAGAGCATTCTCTCTATGTCACCAAGAACCAAGAATTGTGCACAGGAGTGAACTGGGCATCAGGCAGAGTTACTCAGACTCTTCTTGCTTTTCTTCTCTTCTCTTCTCTCTCTCTCTCTCTCTCTCTCTCTCTCTCTCTCTCTCTCTCTCTCTCTAGCATGGAAGGCACCATCACTCCCAAACAACCCCAGATGTCCATGACCAGAAAGAACAGACATTATTCTCTGACTCTCAAATTTAAACTTTGAACTTGTGAAAATTTGACTCCTGGTCCCATTCATGGTACCCAGGGTATCGTGGGAAATCATCGGATATGTGAGGCTGCAGCAGAATCTAACAACAAAAGAACAGGGGAGGAGAAGGAAAAAGGAAGGAGCTTTCACTGGTGTGGGCAGGACCATTGTGGCTAAGGTCACAGTCACCTTGCCTTATCCAGGGCTGGAGCTCAGCTACAAAGAGCATAAACTGTGGTTTCAGAGATAGAGTCTCACTGTGCAGCTTGAGCCAGCCTCAAACCTACAGACTCCCTGCCTCCACCTCCCCAGTGCACCACGATACCATACACTGAGGGGATCTAATTCACAAACTTTGCGACACTAATTGAAGCAAGCAGCCAAGCAATTGAACCTGACTAGGAAAGTGGAGAGATGGCCTGTGTTGTGACAAGAAGCCACTTAAGAGGAAGGGTTCCCGGGGAATGAAATCCATCATGGCAACAGAGCCACGCAGCACCAGTATATGGTGGCTCGTCGCTCTGTGACCACAGTCAGGAACCATAAACTACACAGCAAGTAAGGCCAGACTATAGAGCACCACCTTCTAAAGCAGCACCAACAGCTTGGGAAACAAGGGGCCAAATGCATGTACAAGGAACACTTCACAATCAAAGCACAACGGCGTGCAAAGGAGTGTGAACCCGGTGCTCTTAGGGAAGTCCCACGGGTGATGACCACAATGCCCTGGTTAAACTTTATTGTCACTTAGGACAATTTACAGTGACCTGGGTGTTGGTTTGAAAGAAAACGGCCCCTCGTAGGCCCAGAGGAAGTAGCACTAGGACACGTGGTTTAGAGTAAGTCTGACTTTGTTGGAGGAAGAATGCCCCGGGGGTGGGCTTTGAGGTTCAGATGCTCAAGACAGGCCCAGTGTCTTACTCTCTTCCTGCTTCCTGTGCATCTGGATGTAGAACTCTCAAGCTCCTTCTCCAGTTCCATGTCTGCCCGCATGCCACCATGCTTCCTGCCATAGCAATAGACTAAACCTCTGAACTGCAAGCCAGCCCCAGTTAAATATTTTCTTCTAAAAGTTGCCCTGCTCATGGTGTCTCTTCACAGCAATAAAACCCTCACTAAGACACCCGAGAGGAAGTAACTTCAATTGAGAAATTGCCCAGATCAGATTGACATGTTTGTAAGAGGTTGTCTAGATGGATGATTGATGTGGGGGGGAGCAGGGAGGAGGGAGAACCCAGCCCACAATCATAGAACCATCCCTAGACAAGTGAACCTGGGCTCTAGAAGAAAACAAGCTGAGCATGACTAAGGGATGGAGCGGTAAACAGTGTCCTTTTGTGCTTTCTGCTCCAGGTTCCTGCTTGTGCTCCTGCCCTGGCTTCCCTCAAGGAGCAACCGCGGCCTGGAAAGTGTAAGATGAAGTAAACCTTTCCCTCCCTGGATTAGTTTGGGTCATAAATGTTGAGCAGAGCAACAGAAAAGCAACTAGAGCGCATGGTAAAGAGGTGGAGAAGAGTCCTATCTGCAGGTCGCATGGAACTGTGCTGAGTGGGTAGACCCGCCATCCAAGGACCAAGGACAAGGCCTCATGTCTTGATGTTTCCTTTATATGTAGAATCTACACACACACACACACACACACACACACTATATGAAATACATACATATACATATATTTATACATGTATATACATACATATACATATACATATATATGAAAGTAGAAATCAGACCATTTGCGAAGTGGAAAGACAGGAGGGTTGCCTGTGACTGGAGAACATTGTGCCCCCATGTGGAAATATCATACTGGAACCCATTATTTTGTACAAGTCACACATGCTAATAAAAGGAAAATAGATAACTCTGACACTCATGTGTCTTCTCCAAACCTGGAGCAGGAGAACCAAAATCCAGAAAACACTACACCCTCAGCATAGAAGAGAGAAGCTGGATAGCTTCTGTGACCCCCAAAATTATGCCAAGACCAAGCAGAGCAGGGACTAGAACCCACGACTCTGATGTCCTCGGCCCTGCCTGCCCTCGCTCTGAGCAGCGTTCTCCAGTGCCCACATGACGCATGGCTTCCGTACCCAGAATATTTTCTCTCTAATTGGAATAGGCAACAATTATCTCCCAGCAGACGGGGGTATTTGAATGTGAGGCAGAAATGACCGTGTTCTGTGCTCTGAAAAGGATGCCTTGTGTGCATCCACTCACTAAGTTTAAACTATAGAAGGGAAAAAAATGCACATTTTTCCTTCAAAACACTAAACTGAAAACAAAGGAGACAGAAAAGTCAAATGAAAGTCCAAATTCTGTCCTCCAGAGGAGGGGGGGGGAATATTCAGAATATTCAGAAAACTTTGAATGTAGATAATCCTGGAACAATTTAATAGGTAAGTGGTCCATGATTTTTCTTAACATACATCCTCATTAAAAAGGGGAACAGGGAGAGACAGAAATGGGAGACGAGAAGCAGGCCTAGAAATATCTTCGGAAAGCGATGGATCCGTTGCCATTTCTTTCACTTAATTTTGCAGGTATTCACAGCAGGATCTGAATAAATTATGCTGACAATAACATAATATCCACAATAAATCATCAACACGATTTTACTGATATATTGCGGGAAATGTAAATAACAGCCAGGACCACTAATTGGCTTGCTTCTAGGGAACAAAGCTGTGACCGTAGCTCTGCCAGTCTGGGTGTCAGTGCGTCTGTGGGATAGTAAGGAAAACAGGCCTTTGTGTGCAGATCTTCTGCAGGGAGCACCGGCCTGGGGGAAGGAGCCTGGAGTCATGGTGCTCCCCAAGTCCCAGTGCGCTACTAAGACTTGGCCTGACTCCGCTGAAACTCTGTGTCCCCCATACACCCCCCCAAAAAGTATCAAAGTTCAGTGAAGGAAAATTTCCCCTAGACTGTTCAGCTGTTAAATCTCCCATTCTTCTGATTTACTGTGGATTTTAATTTTTGCTTTGATAATGACATGACGGCAGCTTCATCTGACCCGAAACAGAAGCTGCTCCTACGCGCTTCCTATTTTCAAAGCACCGTGTTAGCATTCTTCATATGTTTGTGGAGATTCAAAATATATTTTCTTTCATTTTTCCCCCCAAAAAAACCCCTCTGCATTCTGACAGGCCTGAGCTTCCTGCTGTACCAGAGGGACTTGGGATGAAGTAATCTGGGGTCCTCTGAGCTGACTCTTTTATTTACTAGGATGCCAAACCAGGGTCCAGGTCCCAGAGAGGCCTGCTTCCCATGCCCAGAATCTCACATTCTTGTAGGAGCATGGCAATAACGAGGAAAAAAGCAGAGACAAACACGATTCAGAACACTTGGGGAGAGTGATGGGATCAGAGGTGGGAGAGGAGGTGACATTCGAGTTGAGGCCTGAGGGGCCAGAAAGAGCTTAACTGCAAACAGCATAGCAAAGTACTTTCCAGACAGAAGGACAGTATGTTCAAAGGCCCTGGGGTTCTGTTAGGGAGAAGCCAGGAGAGAGGAAGACAGGCTCCCAGGGAGACAGTGGCTGGGGGAAGGTTTTCAGTGCCAACATGGCTCCATTGTACAGGAGAAAAAGGATGATCCCTATCATAACCTGGACTCCTGCCCTACCTTCCTCTCCCACAGTTCACATGACGACCAGTTCCGTGAGCTGGGCTCTGAGTTCTGAGCCATCCTGTCCCCCCCTAGACCCTCGTCCAGCTTCCAAGCTAGAGTAGTATTGTGGTCTGAGCGTATGACATAGGCTCATGTGTTTAAACACTTGGCCCCAGCTGGTGGTGCTATCTAGGAAGGCTATAAAGGCTGGACCTCACCAGAGGGAGTGTGTCACTTGGGAGGAGGGCTTGAGGGTTCATAGCCTGGAACCTCTCTCTCTCTCTCTCTCTCTCTCTCTCTCTCTCTCTCTCTCTCTCTCTCTCTTTCTCTCTCTCTCTCTCTCGTTCTCACTGGG
>NW_004949130.1:2034444-2038170 GCF_000317375.1 Microtus ochrogaster
TTAGACTCTCTGAAATCATAAGAAAAGTTTTAAAACACTCTCCTTAATTCCCCTGTATGTGTACTTTAGGATGGTGATAAGACAGGCATCTCCTGGATCACGTGACCTGGAGGTGGGGCTCTGCTCCCTTCAATGGCTGTTCGCAACCTTGTTTCTCATTGTGCTGCTGTATTGAATTTATATCTTTCATCAGAGGAATGGGCTATCTCAAGGCAGGTACCAGCAAGATCTCGAGAACAGGCTCCCATCAGAAGGGCAATGGTCAAGCAGGAAGGAATAGAACGAGAGTGAGACAGGAAATTCCAGGTCGTTGGCCAGAATACACCAGAGGGCACTTCCGGCTTCAGGTGGGAGAACTGGGCAATAGGCCTTCCTGGGGCAGGCACAGCCTCTCCAGCCCCTCTTCCCTTGCTGGTAAGGCAGGATTGCCACCCGCTCTGCAGCTATACCCTCCATGTAACCGAGGGCGCTCAGAACAGGGAGCTCCTTGAGCCTGCAGCCTTCTTTAGAATTGGCTGTTCTGCCTGCAGACTGGACAACCCTCTGTGATACTTCCAGGGCTGGAGCCTGGGATCCAGATGGAAAGGCATCCCGCTGAGAGCCCTGCCAATCAGAGGTTAGTAAGCTGTTGCTAACCACACACAGGCCTGGCCTGATGCCCTCATTCACAGTCATTGCGTCTTGGCAGTCAGCTGCTCCAGGGCCCTGACAGTGTGACAGGTGCAGGTCCTGACCCAGGAAATGGGCTCTTAGTATGTTTCCTGGAGAGCTTCACTAAGTGACTCATAGCTGGGCAACCCTCTTCATGTTTGCCCTGAAGGATACAGGGCCGCCCCTAACTTTCCTATGGGCCATCAACCCTGGTTTCCTCCCAGAGTTGGCTTGGACAACAGCCTGTACCCACAGAGAAAGTACCATGTATTCAACCAACAGCTAAATAGGGTTGGTGGCTCTGTATATAAAAAACAAATCCATGGATGGGGACTGCAGCCGCACAGAGGCGATTCAGGTCTCAGCAGCTGCTGTTATTTCTAGTTAGCACCTCCCTCTGTATCAGGACCACATAGCCAGGGCTTTATCTTCCCAGAGCAGCAAGGCAGGGCTGGGGCAGTGAGCTAACCATACGCAAGGACTCTTGCAGACATGGATGAAACTGACTTGCACGCAGGACAGAGGTTAAGCCAAAAGGCGACATTATGAGACGTTTTCATTGCAAGCGGGTAGGAGGGTCCTAGTGGGAGCAGGATGGGGAGGAGGAACTTGTGTAAGTGAGAACAATATTATTTAATGAGATCCCAGAGACTTTCTTGCCCAATGGGAAGGTACACTGGGATTAAACATCAGAAGATGGTCGTTTTATTAACTGTAATGCTGAAAACATCCTGCAGCAAAGTCTGTGGGTGGACAACTATGATCCCAGTACGTGAGAGGCTGAGGCAGGAGGATCATGAGTCCAAAGCTAGTCCATGTCATGCTAAATAGCCTCTTTCTCCTCTCTCTCTCTCTCTCTCTCTCTCTCTCTCTCTGTCTCTTCCCTTCCTCACCCCCCACATATAAATATCTAAATGAAACAAGCAAATCAAGCCGTATAGTAGATTCCAGGGTCAGAGGCAGGATGCAGGCTCACCTGACAGCCCTTGGCCTCCACAGTCCCTTGAGATTGTGCGCATGACTCAGCAGACAATAAAGAGGGGACCCAACAAGCTGAAAGAAGAGGGTGGGCAGTGTGGTAGCTTCCCAGGTTATCTTTTCAAAAAAGTTACTTTGTGTGTGAGAGAGAAGGCAGAGTGGATATGCACATGTATGTGTGTGGTGGGGGGCATACATGTGCAGCTGTGAGCTCACGGAAGCCAAAGCTGGGCATCAAGTGTCCAACCCTACCATGTTTGGTCTTATTCCACCAGCTCCCTGGCCCCCAGCTTGGCTTTTCATCTCTCAGGTCCCAGCACTAGGATTCAGCCAAGCCTGCAATCCAGAACTGCCAACACACACACACACACACACACACACACACACACACACACACACACACACACACACACACACACACACACACACACACACACACACACATCAAAAAGTCCCAGGTAAAGCCCAACAAAGACCCAATGGGAAGTGCTAACTCTGCCTTACAACTGCAGCTCCGGACAGTGGTCTAATCTAAAGGCAGCCATGACAGCATCAAAGCACAGGTGCCCAGCTCCTGCTGTACAAGGAAGGTTCTGGAAAAGCCTCTCAGCTGCCCCTGTGAGAGCAACAAAGCCCTGGGATGTCCCAGCCCTCTGCCCCAGGCATTAGTGGACAGTCTACAATGCAATTAACAGCAGTCACAGAAACGCCCTGTGCCTCCCCGACCTCTGTGCAGGAGCCCACAGAGACCCAACCTACCAGAATCTGCCTCTCTTCCACAGTAGATAGCATGGTGCCCCCAGGCACCCCCAAGAAGCTCCTTCTGTTTTCACAGATGAAGCCATCAAAGATTGATTAGGAGCCCAAATCGCACAAGTTTGAGCAATGTTACAGGAGCGTAAAAATCTGATGTCCACAAAAGTGGGTCAAATACTACACATATGCAGAGTGACCGCCTGTCAGCTTGGAAGATTGACAGACAGATCACAGTCTTCTAGCGCCATACCAGGTAGAAGCTCCTAGGAGCTCGCAAAAGCTAACGTGCTCCCACCAAGGAACTGGAAGATCATATTTCCAATGAACAATGACCAGCTAATGGCACTACAAAGATAAATCAGCCGCTGATAAAGATTTTCAGTCAACCATCACCAAAAATATTTCAACAAGCATCCAGCATTTTCATTAGATAAGTTAAACAATAAAAAGAAGTAGAAGTTGTCAAATGAACTAAAGGATATCATAGAAATGAAAATTACAGTAACCAAAATGGAAAACTCCACTGGGGTCAGCAGGGCGCTGGGAGAGACAGAGGGAACTTAGAAGTCAGGTCAAAAGAATCTGCTTCCTCCAAACTAGTGCACAATGAACAATCACTGAAAATATGCACAATATTTTTTTGGAGGGGGCCGAGTTGGAGACAGGATTACTCTCTGTATTCCTGGCTGTCCTAGAACTCACTCTGTAGACCAGGCTGACCTCAAACTCACAGATATCTGCCTGCCTTTACCTCCCGAGTGCTGGGATTAAAGGTGTGCACCACCACTGACTAGAGAGATGGCTTAGCCGTTAAAGGCTGGGCTAGCAACCAAAAACAAGGTTTCTGATTCATGAAGTTGAGTAGCATCCTCTTCATCACGCCAAGATGCCTCATGATAAAAATCCAAAGGGGCTTTGATGGACAACAGTCAACTCACTTTCAACTTGAGGGGACGCTCAGCCAGGCAGGCAGCTGTTCTTTTCCTTACTTTCAACATAGTACTCATTTCTGACATGAGCTACTTGGGTCTTTATCATGTATTGGGTTTTCTGTTAGGTGTCAGGCTAATGGGAATGTTCTGAGCATGCTTAATTTCCAACCCTGTAAAAATTACTGGGGGCAGGACTGGAGAGATGGCTCAGTATTTAAGAGCACTGGCTGCTTTTCCAGAGGACCCAGGTTCAATTCCCAGCCTATACATTGTGGCTAACAATCCTCTTCTAGCCTCCAAGATTACCAGGTCTGTTCACGCTGCATAGACATACGTGCACAGACACCCATATGATGGAGGAGGGTCATCTTTCTATCTGTTGTTTCATTGGTTAAGTAATAAAGAAACT
>NW_004949130.1:2039040-2042874 GCF_000317375.1 Microtus ochrogaster
ACCAATGAAACAACAGATAGAAAGATGACCCTCCTCCATCACCCATGCATGTAAAAAAAATAGAAAAGCAAGATGTATTTTCGACATACTTTCAACTTAAAATGAGCATGTCGAGACCCATCATAAGGGGAGAAGCATCCACTCCAAAAGTGGAACAGCAAAAACAGTGACAACCAGAGAGAAGCCAGGTGGGCTGTGGTCTAGATTTTAAATGTCCTCAGTCCCCAGCCGCTCCTTTCCACCTTGTGTCCTGGGTGCCTTGAGGTAAGCAACTTCTCTGTCACTCACTCCCACCATGGTAATCTCCTGTTTTTCCCACAGGGCCCAGAACAATGTGACCAATTCCATGTAGACTAAAATCTACAAAATAGCAAGACAAACGAATTTTTCGTGTTTTTAGGAGGACCGTCTCAGGTATTTTGTTACAGGCCTGGAAATCTAAGGGACCTTCATAGGAAGCTACCATGGTTCAACATTTTTCAAATGCTCCCAGAAAGGCATTGTCAACTCTCAGTCCTTTGTCTGACAAAATGAAAGAGGCAGAGAGATTTGGTTTTTTTCCCTTATCATTTTTGTTTTATCTATTTTGGGTTTTGTTTATTTGATTGTGTTTGTTTGTAGTGCTGGACATCAAACCCAGAGCCCAGCACCAGCCAGGCAAAGTGGCCTGCTAGTGAGCTATGTCCCCAGATTTAATATTTATTTGAATTTCATTGTGTAGATGCATATTAACATGCACCTATGTGTGGGGTACTTGTGAGTGCAGGTGTCTGAGGAGTCCAGAGCCATTGGTTCTCTTGCAGAAGTAGCTAGAGGTGGTTGTGAGCCATTAGATGTGGGTTCTGAGAACCAAACGTAGGCCTTCTGCAAGAGCTGTACTTGCTGTGAACTGCTGAGCCATCTCCCCAGTCCCATCTACAGACATTTTCAAACACAAAGAAACTAAGTTAATTTATATATTATAGAATAAGCAAAATATTTTTTCCAACTAGAAAGTAAAAACTGATTTTCCAACTAGAAAGTAAAAGGAGAATTCAAAGGAAGGAAAACAGTAGGAAGAGTTAAAAAGAAATAGAAATGAACATTATATAAGTTCTTCCATTTCTTCATGGCTAGAGTAATAACATGTCTGATATGGTGACTAACAAAAACATGTATATATGTGTATGTTTGTGTGTGCAATCTTTTTTATTAATTAATTTTTCCAGCCTGATCACATTTTTCGTTATGTCTTCTTTTCCTCCAACTTCCTCCCCTCCCCATGCCTCCCTACCCACCTCCTCCTTTCTCTTCAGCAAATGGCAGCCTCCCATGTATATCAGCTAGCCTTGGCATGTCAAGTTGGAGTAAGACTAGGCACCTCCTATCCTACAAAGGCTGGATGAGGCAACCCATTAGGAAAAGGGTCCCAAAGCAGCAAGGGTCAGAGACAGCCTCTGCTCCCACTGTCAGGAGCCCCACAAGAAGACCAAGCCACACAAGTGCAGCATAAGTGCAGATGGCCTAGGTCAGTGCCCTGCAAGTTCTCTGGTGGGCCGTTCAGTGTCTGTGAGGCCACATGAGCCCAGATTGGTTGATTCTTTAGGTTTTCTTCTGGTGTCCTTGCTCTCTCTGGTTCCCATAATCCTTCCTCCCAGTCTTTCACAGGATTCCCCGAGGTCCACCTAATGTTTAGCTGTGGGTCTCTGCATCTGTTTCCATAAGTTACTGGGTGAAGCCTCTCTGATAGCAACTGGGGTAGGCACCAATCTATGAGTATCTGAGAGTATTATTAGGTATCATTTCATTGAGGGTTTTTTGGTTTGTTTTCATTTTGTTTTGTCCGTCATGTTTGGTTCTATCCTAGGTCCCTGGGCTATCCAGCCTCTGGATCCTAGCCCCCTAAGGAGTGTCAGAGGCGGGTTCTCTCTCATGATATAGGTCTCAAGCCCGACCAATTATTGATTGGCCACTCCCATAATGTCTTCACCACCTTTACACCGACATCTTCTGTAGGCAAGGCAAATTGTAGACCAAAAGTTATGTGGCTAGAATGGGATACCAATTATTCCAGTGGAAATCTTCCCTGGTTAAAGAAGATGGCCAGTTAAGGCTCCTTATTTCCCATGGCTAAGAGTGTCTTTCTAGGGGACAGCCTTAAAGATTCATGGGATCTTCAATTGTACTAGATTTCTAGCTCACTCCAGAGATGCCTTTCCAGTTGTCTTTCCCAGTGCTCTGTCCCTCCATCCTCATCCCCAACCTTATTCCTCCCATTCCCATGCCCACCCACCTCCACCCAGGACCCTCTCCATCTGTCTGTGATGTCTATTCTATTTTCCCTTCACAAAGAAATTCACATGCTCCCCTTGAGTTACTTTGTTACTTAGCATCTTTGGGTCTGTGGGTTATATGGCTGTCCTTCAGTTTACAGCTAATATCCACCTATAAGTGAGTATATAACATTCTTGTCTTTTGGGGTCTGAGTTACCTCAGTCAAGAAGATTTTTTTCCTAGTTCCATTCATTTGCGAGTAAATTTCATTATGTCATTGTTCTACAGCCATTTTCAGTTGATGGACATCTTGGATATTTCCAGTTTCTGGCAATTATGAATAAAGATGCTATGAACATAGTTTAGCAAGTGCCCTTGTGGTATGGTAGAACATCCTTTGGGCATATGCCCAAGGGTGGTATAGCTAGAACTTGAGGTAGATTGATTCCCACTTTTCTGAGAAACCACTACACTGACTTCCAAAGTAGCTATACAAGTTTACACTTCCACCAGCAAAGGAGGAGGGTTCCCCTTGCTCCACATCCTCACCAGGGAGCTGTCACTTGTGGTTTTGATCTTAGCCACTCTGTCAGGTGTCAGATGGAATCTCAGAGTCATTTTATTTGTACATCCTGGTGGCTAAGGATGCTGAATATTTTTTAACTGCTTCTTGGCCATTTGAGATTCCTCTGTTGAGAACTCTCTGTTTAGATCTGTACCCCATTTTTGGATTGGATTATTTGATTTGTTGATGTCTAGTTTCTTGAGTTCTTTATATATTTTGGAAACCAGCCATCTGTCAGATGTGGAGTTGGTGGGTGACTTGGTTAGAGTTTCTATTGCTGGAAAAAAACACAATGGCCACAGCAATTCTTATAAAGGAAAAACATTTAATTGGGGTGGCTTACATTTTCAGAGGTTCATTATCATCATGGTACAATGCAGGGGCATGCAGGCAGACACGATGCAGGAGAAGGAGCTCAGAGCCCCACATCTTAACCCACAGACCACAAGAAGGGAACTGACACTGGGTGTGTCTTGGGCATAGGATCTTCAAAGTCCTCCCCAACAGTGACACCTCCTCCAACAAGGCCACACCTACTACAACAAAACCACACCTCCTAATAGTGCTGTTCCAAATGAGCTTATGAGGGGCCATTACATTCAGACTACAGCAGTGAAGATCTTTTTTCATTTCCACTGAAGGCTGCCATTTTGTCCTACTGACAATGCCCTTTGCCTTACAGAAGCTTTTCAGTTTATAAGGTCCCATTTGTTAATTGTTAATCTTAATATCTGTGCTATTGATGTTCTGTTTAGTTGTCTCCTGTACCAATGTGGTCAAGAATATTCCCCACTTTCTCTTTTATCAGACTCAGTGTATCTGATTTTATGTTGAGGTCTTTGACCCACTTTGACTTGAATTTCGTTTGAAGTGATAAATATGAATCTATTTTCATTCTTCTATATGCTGACATCCAATTAGACCAACACCATTTGTTGAAGATGCTTTCTTTTTTCCATCCTATAATTCTGGTTTCTTTATCAAAAATCAGGTATCCATAGGTATGTGGATTTATG
>NW_004949130.1:2046139-2063102 GCF_000317375.1 Microtus ochrogaster
CCTATGCAACTCATTTAATGATGTAATGTAAACTTCTAGTCCTTGAAAGATATTATTACAAACTAGTTAGGATAATAAGGAAATGCAGGTTAGTAGCTAGTCACCTATTACAATAAAATTTATAATCATGTTAGGTGTATTTTCCAAGTCAAACAGATACATATTTTAGATAGGAGGGTGGTCTTCAAATACTTTAAAGATCTACAGAATATGGCATTTAAGATGTTTTAAAAAACATAAGGTTCTTTTTATGACAATGAGACATGACTGCTCCTGGAAGCACCAATACTTCAGAGAAGATGATGGGCATCAAAGAAACTCCATATAGAGTTTACTTTCTTTGTAGTAAAAGTTAGCCATTGGGCAAGAAACTGCCCTTGCCTCAACAGCTGACAAACTGGACAAGCTGAACACAAAAGAAAGTGACTGCCAAAACTTGTCAAGACAAGGTATGACAGTCCTTCAAAACTCCTACTTCACAAAAAAGTCCATCAGATATTCTAGGCCTGTATGCCAAAGACAGATGCCCCAATGTTACAGAGGAATTTGGATGACTATCCAGGAAGCCAGCTGTTTCTGTCAGTTCTTGTTTTGGAAATTGCTTGTTCTGCATTTCCTGTTTACTCAGGTAATATTATATCCTTCTCGGGTCTCTGATGGAATTGAAGACTAGATTGTTATCATTACAGTTTTTTTGTTAACAATTTCAGAAAAGAAACTCAGAAGAGGTATAAAGTTTATAAATTGAGAGACAAAAAAGGATAGTTTTGGGTTGGGAATGCAAATTAGGATAAAAAGTTAATCAGGGACAATACTTTGGACTCACCAAGGTAGAAAAGATAATAGAGTATTTTCTCTGAATTTATAAAATGCAAATAGACTGAACATTGTTAATATAATTCTCACCTGAATATATTTGTATATAGTTACTGTACTTATTGCATATAGGTTCTCTATGTTACTTAAAACCTTCATATTTTTTTATTTAGACAAAAGAGAGGAAAAGTTGTGTGACATTTTGCAGGTGTTTTGACAAATGAAAAAGCAGAGAAAAGATCTCAGCCTTTTTGGACAGAGGAATGAGAGAAGTAGAAGCAACTGGCAGCTGTTCCTGATTCTCTGATCTTCCAGGTTCTTATCCCAATATTTGAACCCCAATTTTTATTGTTAAGATTAATTAGATTTATGCTTCATATATATGCTTATGTTTTTATGAAGATAGTCAACTTCCTTGGGTTGGAGTTTTCCCTCTAGTATCTTCTGTCTGGTTGGCTTTGTGGATATATACTGTTTAAATTTGACTTTGTCATAAAATATCTTGTTTTCTCTATCTATAGTAATTTAAAGTTTTGCTGGGTTTTGTAGTCTAGAGTAGCATCTGTGGTCTTTTAGATTCTTTAAGACATCTGTCCAGACCCTTCTGACTTTTAGAGTCTCTACTGAGAAGTCAGGTGTAATTCTAGTAGGTCTGCCTTCAGATGTTAATTGGCCTTTTTCCTTCACAGCTTTTAATATTCTTTCTTTGTTCTCTGTATTTAGTGTTTTAATTATGGATGTGCCATGGAGATTTTCTTTTCCAGTCCAATCTATTTGGTGTTCTGTAAGCTTCTTGTACCTTCATAGGCATGTCCTTCTTTATGTTGGAAAATTTTTCCACCTATGATTTTGTTAAATATATTTTCTGGGCCTTTAAGCAGGATTTTTTCTCCTTCTTCTATTCCTATTATTCTTAGATTTGGTCTTTTCATAGTATACCAGATTTCCTGGATGTTTGTGTTAGGAATTCTTTAGATTCAACATTTTCTTTAGATGATTAATCTATTTCCTCTATTGTGTCTTTGTTCTGCCTTTTTTTATATTCAACCTAACTAGTCATCCTAATTAAAGTAAGTTTTTTATAGGTTGCACTTAGTTGTGCCTACTTATTTGTATTTAGACAATTTATTTTTAATGTAATCATTCAAGAATTTTACTCTAACTTTTTTTCTATTGTACCATTTGGGTCTTTTTCTTTTTTCGTGTGTGTGTGTGTGTGTGTCTTTTTCTTGTTTTCCTGTACCTTAATGGGAAATTTTTTTAAACTCTATTTTGATTTATTTATAATGTTTTCAGTATCTCATTGTGATGGTTCATCTTGACAGTTAACTGGATATCTAGAAAGTTAGTAAAGCTCACCTTTGGGTGTGTCTGTGAGGGCATGATCGGAGATGAGTAAATAGACTGTCAGGAGGTGGTGAAGCTGTAAACAGTGTGGGCTGGTTGAAATACATGGGTCTCTAGAGTCATGCCCTTGTGAGTAGATGCTAGCCTTGGCCCACTCCCATTTTGTACCTTTATTTCTGGTTGCTAAGGACACATGGAGAATATATCCACTTTAAAAAGCCATTTCTATTTTTTCTATTGAGAAGGGCCAACTTATAATTGAATTATTTTTATCATTTATACATGTTGTAATATCATTCATGGTCAAGATATTAGTCTCTCATCAGAAAAAATCATTGCAAGTAAAAAATTAAAATCTACCATCTTAGTTAGAATGGCTATTATCTAAAAGACAAAAGAATTATCACTTCTGGATTCTCACAAACTGCTGTTAGCAATGTAAATTGTGGATGATGACAGTATGGAAATTAAAAATAAAAGAAGAAGAAGCTCTTCAAAGGAAATGAAATCATCATAGCCAAATTTTCTCTGCTCTTGTACTGTCCGGGGGTTAGTAACTCCTAGAATGGATGGTCTTTGCAGATGATTGATTGTCCAATACAGAGTGGTAAGCCCTGAAACCATATGCACATAAATAACAAAAAAGGCTTAAAAGGTTGTATTTATACATGTATGCATTAACATACATAAAAATACATGTTTGCTTTGTTGGATTTTTGTTTTGTTTTGTTTGTTTGTTTTTTAAGATGTGGTCTCTCTGTCTAGCCCCAGAGATCCTGGAACTCATTCTGTAAACCAGGCCAGCCTAGAACTCAGAGATCTGCCTACCTCTGCCTCCCAAGTGCTAGGATTAAAGGTGTGTACCACCACCATCCAGCAAATATATGTATCTAACAATAGTAATCAAATAAAAAGAGGCTATCAATCTGTGAGCAGAGACAAAGGAAGGGTTAGAGGGAAGAAAGTGAAGGGGAAAAGTACTGTATTCTGTGTTAATTAAAATGTATAAAAAAATCTAAAAAGAGATACAGAAAGAAAGAAAGAAAGAAAGAAAGAAAGAAAGAAAGAAAGAAAGAAAGAAAGAGAAAAAAGAAAATCCCCCACAAACATGCTTACAAGCTAACCTGATATAGACAATTATTTACTGAGACTCTCTTCCTACAAGATTGTAGATCATGTCAAGTTTAGTTTCACTTCCTATTCAAGATAAGTTTCATTACTGTTACTGTGAGAAAATACCCCATAAAATCAACTTATGGGAGAAATAGCTCATTGGAGTTCTGCAGTCTGCCATAGCAGGGAAGCCACTATGACAGGAGCTGGGGAGAAATGATCAGGTTATATTCACAATCACAGGCTTATGCTCCCTTCATTTTCTCCACCCTCACAGAGTTGAGAATCTCCTGAATAAGGAATGGTGCCACCCACGATGGAGGGTAGACTTTCAGGTCTCAATAAATATAAGCAGGAGAATCCCTCGTAGACATGCCAAGAAGCCAACATGATGTAAACAATCCCTCACTGAGACTCCCTTTCTGGGTTATTCAAGATTAGTGATGATTAAAATTAACCACCCCTCTTTCACATTCTTGTTTATTGTGGTCCTGAAACTTCACCTGACATGACCTCATTAGTGGTAAAGGTCAGCAGCATCAGTGATACATCATATTGACCAAATGTACTCTTGTGTGTGGTGAAATGGCACTTTATGCCTGTGATCTTCTTCCCCAACCAAATTTAACTGGGATAAAAATCTACTCAGGCAAGTTCAGTTGCTTTGCAAGTATAAGTTAAATCCCAGCCAAGAAACATTATACACAATACTTTACTAGTATATCTGAAAGCTGTCAAGGTCGTCAAGATGAAAAAAGCCCAAGAAACCATCACATCCAGGAGGAGTATAAGGCCAATGAAAAATAGATATAACACAACATCATGCACAGAGCACCAATGTGTGGTAACCACATAAAAACCAAGAATAAGTGAGTGGAATATGCACTCCAGTTTATAATTGTATCAGCATGGATTCCACAACAACAACAAATGCTGTCCTATAGAAACATAAGCTGTTATTAGAAACTGGATATTAGGTTATAAGAATTCACAGCCTAGACTGTCTCATCAATTTTTCTCTACATCTAAATTGCCCTAAAGAATAAATCCTGTCCTTTGGAAATGATCAATGCTTCTTCTGTTCGTGACCATCCCACGGTTTCCCTTCACAGTGTTGAGGTTTGAGTGTGAAATGCCCCCCACAAGCTCCTGTGTTTGAATGCTCAGTCCCCAGGTCATAGGGCTGTTTGGGAACCTTTAGGAGGTTGGGGCTTGCCAGAGGAAGTGCATCACTGGAGGCAGGCTTTGAAGTTTTATAGCCCAGTTCCACCTCCTGTGCCCTCTCTGCCTCCTGACTGTAGATCCAATGTGATCAACTACCTCACACACCTGCTACCACAACTTCTTCACCATGATGAAAGATATTCTTTCTTAAACCAAGAGCCAAGACATGTCCTTCCTTCCTTAAGCCACTTTCTTAGGGCTTTTTGTCATTCAGCATCAGGTGCTTGGGAACCCCATCTCATGCTGTGGAACAATGGTCTTGTACCCTGTAAAGATTTGTCACTTGTATCGGTTTAATAAAACGATGATTGTCCAGAAGTCAGGCAGGAAGTATAGGCAGGGTGACCAGAATAGGAGAATTCTGGGAAGAGGAAAGGCTGGGTCTGCACTTGTCACCCAGATGCAGAGGACGTAAGAGGAGAACGCCTCACTGATAAAAGGTACCAAGCCATGCGGCGAATGAAGGCAAGAACTATGGGTTAATGTACAATGTAAGAGTTAATTAATAAGAAGCCTGAGATAATAGGCCAACCAGTTTTATAATTAATGTAGGCCTCTGTGTTTTTCTTTAGGATTGAACTGCTGCAGGACCAGGTTGGGGTGGGGGACAGAAACCTCTGCCTCTCCTCCTGCTCACCACTTTCTTATCTCCTAGTTCTTTCCACTCCACTGACCCCCCCTCCCCAATTCTCATTCTCCATCCATAGATTTTCCAAGTGTCAGTTTCTCTGCACTCCTCCCTCCCCCTCTTACCTCTTTAGGTCCCTCTTGCCTTCCTTACTCACTCAGTAGCTCCTAGAACACAATATATGGTGGCTGTTGAATGGATTGATGCAGAAATGGATTGGAAAACATAACAGCTACAATCAACAATGATTATAATTGTTCTTGATGAAAGGAAAGTCACTTATCTTGTTGCTATTGTCCACCAACTGGTTTCTTTGAAGAAACACAGAAGATGCAGATGTACTGAATGATACTACATTTTACTCAGGAGATGCTGTATATGGTATTGTAAACAAAACCTCCACATGCACTGAGTGCTGCTCGCCTGTCTTTCCATGCCCCTTCCTTCCAGCTCTTGCGACACCTTCAACACAAGCATTTGCTCACTCCAGTCTTGCAGCTACCCAACCTCCCCAGTGCAGCAGGTTGCACTGGCTGAATGATGTGTCTTGATAGGGTTCCCAATACCACTAGACTCTTGTCATTTTCTAAACACTGCTTGGAAGGAAAAGAGAGATGTTTCAGAGAAACTGAACTATGTGGAAAAAATAAAGCTCCCAGTGATTCCCTGGGTGTACCAGAAAAAAATATATCATGAGTAACAAGATTTCATTTTTTTTTTCAGATCTTGAATTTATATAAAACAAAAATTATGGGCCTGGGGAAATAGCTCAGTGATTAAGAACACATGTTTCTCTGGCAGAGTCCCTGGGTTTAGTTCCCAGCACCCATATTATATGGCTAACAACTACCCTACCTCTAGTTCCAGGGGCCAGAGGCCCTCTTCGGGTACTACAGTCACATGATCCACATGCTCATACTTTGGAGTGTGATCATGCACACACACACACACATACACACACACACACACACACACACACACACAAACACACACACCTAAAATAAATAAATAGGATTCTTAAATTATCAAGCATAGAGAGAGACAAGACCAAGAAGTGGGGAAACATTCAAACAGAAATACTGTATTTTAAGTTTATTAGACACTGATTTTTTTGAGTACCTTTGATTGATAAGTTTGGGGAAATTGCCACAAGCAAGTTCACCCAAAACAAACAAATACTTTTTCTTTAGTTTTGTGGTTTTGTTTGTTTGAAACAAAGTCTCATGTAGCCTAGGCTAGCCTCAAACTCGCTGAATGATCTTTAATGCCTGATCTTCCCACCTCGTAAGCGCTGGGATTACAGGTGTACAACATCATACCCAACTGCTCTGGCTAGTTTCACATCAACTTCACATGAGCTAGATGATCCCTGAATGATGGATTCTAAGCTGTAAAAAGAAATAAATCCTTTCGTCCTCATGTTTATTTTGTTCATGGTGTTTCGTCACAGCCACAGAAACCTGACTAAAACACTGGATAAGAACTGAATGTTTCGCCGGGCGGTGGTGGCGCACGCCTTTAATCCCAGCACTCGGGAGGCAGAGGCAGGCGGATCTCTGTGAGTTCGAGACCAGCCTGGTCTACAGAGCTAGTGCCAGGACAGGCTCCAAAGCCACAGAGAAACCCTGTCTCGAAAATCCAAAAAAAAAAAAAGAAAAAAACAAACAAACAAAAAAAAAAGAACTGAATGTTTCTTAACAAATAAAGTCCTTTGTTTGAGGACATTTAACAACTAGAATCAGAAACTGGATAGAAGTAGGTTTTTTTGTTGGTGTGGTAAGGCACCATGAGCAAAATCAACCTGGGGAGGAAAGGGTTTATTTGGCTTACCCATCTCATTACAGTCCACCACTGAGAGAAGCTAAGGCAAGAACTCAGAGCAGAGACCATGGAGAGATGACGCTTACTGGACTGTTCCTAACAGCTTATTCGCTTGTTTCTACCAAGTAGGACTATCTGCTCAGAAGTAGCAGCCCCTGCAGTGGGCTTAGCTTCTCACATCAATCAGCAATTAAAAAAAAAATACCCTACCAACTTGCCAACAGGCACACGTAAGGGAGGCATTTTTTCATTCGCGGTTCCCTCTATCCCCCTTTGCCTCTTTCTTTCTTTCTCGATGGCTCTGGCCTATGATAAGTTGGCACACACACAAACACACATTTACTTAACCAGCAGCAAATTCTTAATAACATCAAATCTGGATCATGTGCGTGCACATGCACACACAAGCACACACACACACACACACACACACACACCCGAACATAACTGTATGCACATACTTACATATGTGCACACAATCATGTGCACAAAGAAAAACCGAAAAGTTTATCAAAACTACAGAAAAAAAGTGCCTAGAATTTAGCATACAAGTAATAGAAAGAAATGAGGGAGGAGACGGCCAGGGTCGGAGGGATGCTTAAAGAGATGATGTCCAATAACACAAGAAAGTAATCAGCTAAGTTCACAGCATAGAGTGACCGAAAAATGGATATCAACAACTGATTTTGTTAAGAAAACAACAACAACAACAAAAAAAGCCACAGTGACTGTTATCGACACCTCACCCAAAAAGGTTAAAAGGTGAAGCGAATAAAATGAAGGTAGAGACACTGAAATGGGCACAGCAGAAATAGAAAGAGCACATGTTGAGAGCACTCTAAGAAAGGACAATGGGACTAGAGGGACGGCTCGGCCATGGAGAGCACTAGCTCATCTAGCTGATCGAGGACCAGGGTTTGACTCCCAGCTCCCGCAAGGCAGCTCACAACCCGCTGCAACTCTAGTTCTAGGGGGACCTGGAGCCCTCCTCTGGCTTCTGTGGGCACTTACATGCACCCAAGCTTGCATATACACATAAAATAAATATCTTATTCTAAAGGGGAAAAAAAGAGCAATGACAAAACCTGTAAGATCATCTCCATGGATGCAGAAGGTACTACTGGCAGATTCAATCACCTTTCACAATAAATACACTCAACACATCAAGAAGAGAAAGAAATTAAACCTTAACACAATGAGGTTGCGTGTGTTTAGATAGCAGAGAAAGTTGCAGGGCTGAAGGTTTTTTTGAAGTGTTATCTCCACAAATACCACAATATATTAGGTGACACATATGTGAACATGAACTCAATGTAGCCGTGACACACCACACACTTCAAACTAGATTTTCACCAGTTAAAACTTTGTAAAGAACGGATAAGTTCATATTTAATCTTATATTTGATTTTTATCTACACTATAAGCCAAGGAAAATGCAAAAAGATAAATCCAAAGATAAATTTAAATGTCATCTCTGTGAGTTCAAGGCCAGCTTAATCTACAGAGCAAGTTCCAGGACAGGGTTCCAAAGCCACACAAAGAAACCCTGTCTCAAAAAAAAAAAAAAGAAAGAAAAGAAAAGAAAGACAGGGAGACAGAAAGACAGACAGAAAGAAAGAAAGAAAGAAAGAAAGAAAGAAAGAAAGAAAGAAAGAAAGAAAGAAAGAAAGAAAGAAAGAAAGAAAAAGACAAATGTTCTCAACTAGTATGCCATGTTGGTGGTCTCCCCACTGAGATGTATCCACAGCTCAAAGGCCAGACCATGGCCTCACCCTGGGGGAACCCAACCCTTGTGTGCTTCATGGCATGCCCCTCACCACTAACAGGGATCAGACACTAACCAGAGTTCTATAGCTACTGAAATTGTCCTTTAAACAATGAAAGCAGGGGCCAGGGAAACAGCTCATGAAGAAAGAGTTTGCTGCACATGCATGAGGTCTTGAGTTCAGATCCCCAGCAGCTGAGGTGAAAAGCTGGGCATAGCAACAGGTGCCTGTAAACCAAGACATTGGAGAGGGTGCAGAGACAAGAACATCCCTGGGCTCGCTGCCTAGCAAGCCTAGGTGAAATGAAATGGTGAGCTCTGTGTTTGGGGAGAGAGCCTGTCTCAAAACATAAAAAAAAACAAAAAACACGCCAGACATGTCCCTCTGATTATCACACGCATGTACACACACACACACACACGGTGATGAAGGTAGCTCCCATGTTAGAAACTGATGAAGCAACGGGAAATGCATTTACTCTGTCACCTTTGAAACTGGAGGAAAATATGCAACATGGACACAAGGTGCTAGACAGAGAGGAGCTCAGAAGGGGACTTCGCAAAAGTGTCAAACCCGTGAAACTCCTGCTCAAATACCTAGAAGTTACTCTCAGGATGTCTCCTGGGCTGTGGTACAATGAAAGAGGTCTCAAGCTGAGCGTCATAACCCAGAGACAAACTTCAAATGGTGTTGGGGCCCGTGTGGGTCCAACACAGATTCCCTAACTGGACTGGTACGGAGTCGCCAGGAATAATCAGACTCAGCTTACACGGTCATCATTCAAGGGCAAGATCTCTCTCCAAAGATCTCTCGTTTATTCTCCAAACACCTTATATATCATCACATAAAATGAGCGGGAAAGCACATTAGGCTGTCTCCTAGGCAACCAGGTGCATGGGCTCAAGTCAAGTCCCCATCTACCTGTATGCTAGCAGTCAGGTAGGCCATGAATTAGCATCTCTATAAGACATCCTCCAAATTACAAAGGAAGGAAGCACCAAAACTCCTAACTCTTAAATCATCAGCTTCAGCCAACATCTCTTCTCAGGTAATCTACATTTATAACAAAAGAAACTAGGAGCAGCACATCCTGGCTATTCTTAAACAGAGACAGCTTGTCTGCAGAGATTGTGACCACCTCAGACCAGGCTTATGGCTCTTGTGCCATACAGAAATATGGGCCTACAAAATGGCACACAGAAAATGCTGGTGGTCTGGAAAGGGTTCTCCTCAATTCCTCAGCTGAGTGCTAATAATTCCATTTGTGTAGAATTGTCTCTGACTTCACAGACATCACCTAGATGTCTCTGACTTCACAGAAGCACAGAAGAAAAGCTTCCTGGTATGAGGGTGGAGGACTGAGCTCAGCACCCCAGCCCTGGAGCTGTCGTAGCCTCGGACCTCCTGAGCTATTTGACGAAGCTATGGGCAAGGAAGTGGGCCTAGTTTTTATGAGTCTTCTCCACATGCTCCGGCAGTGTGTTAAGGACACACGTGAGAGATCTCATGTACTTTACCATTTCAGATGTATTTATTAACAGTTTCATTTCACTTTTTCCCCCATCTTAATTTCCCCCTCACACATTTTAATGATACTGTCTCACTTTGGAAATACAGCATCCGAGATAAACCTCCCAATCTTTTTCTCATTTTTCTTAGTGCTTCAAGAATTTCACGCGATATATTTTGATTAAGTTCATCTTCTCCTGTGGCCCTTCACGGATCCACCCCCTTCCCAACCCACTCAATTTTTGTCTCCTCTTAAAAAAATCAGGTACAATTTGTACTGTCCATATAGTCTCAGGTGTGTGGCTTTCACTGGATACTGGTGGACTGACAGGGACCCCGCCCTTAAAGAACATTGGCTCTCCCTCTCCCAGCATTCATCACCAATAGCTCCTTAGCTAGGTGTGAGGTTCTTTCCTTTCCACGCTGAGATGTTGTCTGGCTTGAGCTTCTGCATGGCATGTGTAGGCTGTAGTGCTCACTCTGTGTTCCTATGTGCAACTGCCCTGTTGTACCCAGAAGACACTGGTTCCTTGCAGTCAGTCACTTCCTCTCTCTATGACAACACCCTCATCTTCCACAGCAGTCCCTACGCCTAGGAGTGGGTATGATATAGAGTATTTTGTAGTTTCTTTTTCTCTGCTCCTTGACCAGTTGTGGGTCTCTGTGTTGTCGTCTGTTGCAAATAGAAGCTTCTCTAATTAGTGATGACTGAAGCACTGACCTATAGGGTTAAGGATACGTCATTAAGAATCAGTTTAATGCTATGTCCACTTAATATAGTAACCATAACTATGTATGGGTGTGTATGTGCTGTGTGTGTGTGTGTGTGAAAGAGAGAGATGTTGTGGAATATTTTACTATATAAAGATGTGCTACATTTGTTTATACTGTGGAATATTACTTTAACTACCCAAAGGTGTGTTACATTTGTTTCTGCTGCATTTGTTTAATTAAGTAAGGATGTGTTACAATTGTTTATGCTTCATTTGTTTAATTATGAAAAGATGTGTTACTGTTTCACCTTGCTAGCCTAAGGCACCTGATTGGTCTAAAAATAACTGAATGGCCAATCGCTAGGCAGGAGAAGGATAGATAGGGTTAGCAATCAGGGAGAATATATAGGAGTAGAGAGAAGGGAAGAAGAAGGAGAAGAGAATTAGGAAGAAAGAGAGGGAAGTGCTCGGGGCCAGAAACCAGGCAGCTGCCAGACAACAGACACTAGATGAAGCAGGGAAGTAGAACATACAAAAAGAAAAGAAGGTAAAAAAGACCAGAGGCAAAACATAGATAAAGAGACACAGATTAAAGTAAGAGTTAAGACCGAACATTCATAACTAATAAGAAGTCTCCGTGTCATGATTTGGGAGCCAATTGGTGGCCCAAAAGAAAAAGACAAAAGCCTAGGAGAGAGAGAGAGAGAGAGAGAGAGAGAGAGAGAGAGAGAGAGAGAGAGAGAGAACCTGGACATGGGCATGTAAGGACCACAGCATACATATAGTACTCTTCACCTTTCATGTTGGAGACAGGTTTGCAGGCAGAATTTTTTTGAGACACCAACCAGTTCCCAAATAATCACATTGAGACTTATTATTAACTATAAATGCTCGGCCAACAGCTCAGGCTTATTATTAGCTAACTCTTGCACTTATATTAACCCATATTTCTTATTTTTGCTCTGTCATGAGGCTTTGTACCTTTCCTCAGTATGACAAACTCATGTTCTTCTCTCTGTGTCTCCTCCCAATTCTGAGACTCACCCCTACTTTTTCATGTTCTCTTTTTGTATGTAAGTTCCCTTCTAACTTCTACCTGATCAATCAGCATCTTTATTAACCCACTCACAGTGACATATATTTACATAGAATAAAGGAATATTGCACACTAGTTGTTGCTCTCTACAGTGTATTTTAGGTCTTCAAACACATGAGCTTCCTCACATTCTCTGGTAATCCCACTTCTCTGTAAGAGTGCTGGAATTACAGCTGTACGCCAACATGTCTGGTTTAACATAGGTTCTAGGTATCCAAATTCAGGTCCTTCCATTTATACAGCAAGTGCTTTACTCCACCAAGTCATCTCCTTATTCCAACATAATTTCTAAAAAATAAGTTAAACATCTGAAGTTGAAAACCACAATGTATGCAGAGGAAAACATGATTGAAATTGCTTAGAAAAGAGAAGAATAAAGTCACTGTCTGAGACGAAATGAAAATAAAAAGATTGAAAAACTAATCACTGAAAGGGGAAAATTTCTAAATGCAACAATAGTGAAGTCTCAAAAGGAAGAAGAACAGGGAAATTATCAAGGGCACAGCAGCTAAGAAATTTATAATCTTTGAGAAAATGTAAACCCTAACATTATGTAAATTCAATTAACTGAACACAAGCATAAAAAATATGAAAAAAGTATATTCTGTACCTGCTTGAAAATGTTAACATGAAACCCATCATTTTTCAATAAATACACACTAATAATAAAAAATAACCAACCAAAGAAAAACACAATTTACAGTCTAAAAAAGAATCACAAGGAAAAATTTAGCAAAATACAAGATAAAGTTTTTTTTTAAAACAATGAAAGAGATATTCTTAAAACCAACCAAAGAATATAAGACACACTCTGTATAGAAAAACAGACAGAATGATAGCAGATATACAAAATTTCTGCCAAAAATGTAGCTTGTAGAATTATCAGGAGATAGTATGAAATTTTTAATAATGGGGGGGGAAGGATGTTAGTTCTATAACTAGTAAAACTATCTTGAAAATTGAACATGAAATAGAAGTCTTTTAGACATCTAGAAATTGAGAAGAATTCATTATCTGTTATTCTAGGAAGGATAAAGTTCTAGGAAGGATAAATAGCAAAAGAACGAGGATTGGCGAGGTAAATGTACCTTAAAGATAAAACGCGTGTCTTTCTCATTTTATAAATCTTTTAGAAGATAATTAATCTTTTAAAGAGGATAATTTATCACAGAGTTTGGTGGTTGGATTGAGAAGTGGCTCCCATAATCTCATATATTTGAATGCTTGGCCTTCAGTTGGTGGAACTGTTTGGGAAGGATTAGGAGGTGTGGCTTTGTTGGAGGAAGTGTATCACTGGAGGTGATTTTGAGATCTCTCAAGCCCATATCAGACTCTCTCCCTCCCTCTCCCTTTCCCTCTTTCTCTCCCCCTCTCTCTTCCTGAGAATCAGGAGGTAAGCTCCCAGCTACTGATCCAGCACCCTGTCTATCTGTGTGACACAATGCTACCTGTCATGAAAGTCAAGAACTAACCCTCTGAAACTTTAAACAAGGCCCTTATTAAATGCTTTCATTTACAAGTCACCTTTGGTTGTGCTGTATCTTATAGCAACAAAACAACTAAGTCACAAGGTTTACAACATGCACAACATGTTATGAGTAAAATATATCAGACAATAGCAAAAAGGCTAGAAAAAAGGTGAAATGGTTACAACGCACTTTACCACATGAACTGTAGGATAATGATGAAGGCAGACTGTGATAGGTTAGTTGCAGACATATTGTCAACCTTAAAATGGCGGTAAAAGTAACAGTGAAAAGTTATAGCTAATGAACCAACCAAGGAAATGAACTAACTCATAAAGTATATGTCATTATTATAAATACAGGCAGAGTACAGGGAAAAGAAAGAGAATATGGAACGAATAGAAAGCAATTGTAAAGATGGTAAATTTGATCATCACTGTATTAATGATCATATTCATTAAAAATGACCTAAGTATCCCTATTAAAAGGCAGATATTTTTCAAAGTGGTTTTAGAAATATATAACAGTATCAACTCCTAACACCAGAATTTACAGTCACAAAAAGGACAAAAGTTAAATGATCTTATAATAAACTAGAAGAAGTGGTAACTATTTTGAACTTGATAAACAGCATATTGGAATGTGGGGGCCTACAACTAAAGCAGAATCTAGGAGGGAATTTATAATGCTACATGTCAATATAGAATAAATATAGATCAATACTGATCATGGATGTTTTCACCACCAGGAAGTAGAAGAAAGAGCACATTATTCTGGGGGATAGCAGCAGGAAATAAATGCAAAACTCAATGAAGTTAAAGGCTTAGACCAAAGCTGATTCTGTGAACCAAAACAGAATCAAACCTGTATCCTTCAAGATATGAGAAAAATCAATAAATCACCAAGAGATTTCACATAATATTGAGGGAAGGAGAGAAAGGGAGAATGAGGAAGGGAGGGAAGACAGGGAGAGAGAAACAGGTAGAACAGAATAAACTGTCAAACCTGAAAGGCAGCATCATAACAGAGCCTACAGCTACTGCAAGAATAATAGCGTAGAGTGGGGATGACTGTTCCGAAGTCCACAGGGAACTTACTGTTTTAAATTCCTAAATCCCACCATAATTATAGCGACTACGAAATCCGTAGCTCATAAGAGGCAAAGTGTATGGTCTATTTTTACTCTTTTTAACATGGTGCTAGGTAACTTAGACAAGTAAGAGGCTCAGGCACACAATTTCACAGTGGGTTCATTGAGTCTCCATGACTTAAAACAAATATCTTGGGAAGGAAATTGTCCTCTCCTCTGCTGATTCGTGGAAGTTCAGTTCTACTGTTTGGAAACAAATATCAGGTGCTTTATGAAGAGACATCTGATACAAGTGGGGAAAAAAAACACACATGTATAAATCCCCATCTACTCCAGCTCTTCATTCTTGGGCACATGAGTCAAGGTGGAGTTCATTGACTCCTTCCTGTTCACATATTTCTAAGAACAGAATTCCATCTATCATAATACTATAATAACCCAGTGATGTAGCCCAGTGCCAGCCACAGAACCTATGGGGAATTCTACCCGACTTCAGGATTTCTGCTTCCCTCTGCCCTTACCTTGAAAATATTGGAAAACAAAGACATTAAAATAGCATTGTGATAGAAAAGGGCTGGAGAGAAGGCTCAGTATTATCACATACTGCTCTTGCAGAGGACTCAAGTTCAGTTCCCAACACCCACATTGGGAGGCTCACAACCACTTGTAACTCCAATTTTAATCTGATGCCCTTTTCTGGCCTCCATAAGCACCCACATAGACACATGCATATGCACATACACACCCATACAAAGATATTAATAAAAATTTACCTATTAAAATATTTCAATAGAGTCACACATCATATATATATTATGGTGAGCCTGAAGGAAAGCACAGTGAGCACACCTATTTAAGTCTCATTAGCACAAATGATTCTCCTGCTGGATGCTCTAGCTTGTCACGGTGCCATCATTCCAACCTCTCAGCAGCTGGAGACTGGCCGCCATGTCATACGCAGAAGGATTCTCTCTGATAACAGCCAACTCTCCAAACCCCACGTGTCCCAGGCTGCCCAGAGGACTGGCAGGAAACAGCCTATTACATCCTGTTTAAATAAAGATTTGCAAGGAAAATAAATTCATGACAAAACTCATTATTGACCATTCTCAAAACTGTCTGGAGAATTCCCCCAGAGGGGGTTTAAGAAAAAATTAAACATGGCTTTCCCCAGTTGCTTCCTGCTGTTTTTCTACTTCATTGGATTCTCTCCCACAATTGCCTGTGTTCCTACAGTCACATGACATTGTACCACGGCTGAGTTCTTTCAGAAAACTTTGGGGGCATCTGTCACCAATTTGGAGGTGAACAACCATAGGAATGATAATGCTAGCGATACCTGTATGAGATGCCCTTCGCATTCTCTGTCTACCCCTATTTCCTGTATGCTTTCACCCATTTTCACCCATCCCAAGTCTGCTCAATTCAAGTCTACAAACAGCCAATCCCAGCTCTGTTTCCGCTTTCATTTGACTATTCCTGGCCAAAGCCTTTGCCAATCTCTTCACCCAGATGCCCTTCCCATTTCTCTGATCTCATAGGTCCCGATCTTCCTTTTTGTGAATTAAGAGATAATAACTGTCACACGCTTCTCACCTTGTTTCTTATGCTCCTGAGATTGCCATCTCCTCCCAGCTATGAGCATCATCCACCTCTTTGAGCTAAAACTCACCTCACTGGTGCAGGACTTAGGGTGTAAAACTCCTAATTTTGGTTTTATTTTTCCTATCACTCCAGAGCCGCTACTCTTTCACAAAATCTGTTTTATTTAATGGTTCAATAAATATCCCAGAAACTTTTGTATACTCACAGCTTTGATTTTCTTGTGGTTCTGCCTAATATGCTTCAACAGAAAAATCCTGAATTCTATTCCCCTGGGCAGCCAGGCTTGGTGGCTTGTGTTTGAACTCACACACAGAAAGCAAAGGATGGCCAGTTGCAGTCCAGACTAGGTTATTAAGTGCCAGGTCAGCCTGGCTGTATAGCAAGACCCTTTCTCAATAAATAGTAAGTAAACAAACAAATAAATAAATAAAATTAGAAAATAATTTATTATTGTATCTGTTTTTTTCAAGAAAAGTAAAGATAATTTAACAATCGAAATATAACATATATAAGTATAACATCATAGAACATCAAATATGACAAAAGAAACAATATCATCCATAATTGTGTAAAGATGCCTTGTAAAAATGTAATAGACGTTCCTGAATTTTTAAATGCTTGAATAGAATACTAAAAATACAATACTGAATCTTTTAGATGATCAAGAAATGGTCAAAGCCCAGTTTAACAAGTCTGGCACTAAGTTGTGTCTCATTCCCCAACAGGGACAGCCTTGGCAAGGCTGCTTGCTTTCAGCATTATGCCTTGA
>NW_004949130.1:2063965-2068068 GCF_000317375.1 Microtus ochrogaster
TGAACATAGTTGAGCATATACTTTTGTTGTATGATAGGGCATCTCTTGGGTATAGAGGTTGTGGAAAAGGGGTACACTCATCCATTGCTGGTGGGAATGCAAACTTGTGAAACTACTTTGGAAAGCAGTGTGGCGGTTTCTCAGGAAATTTGGGATCAACCTACCCCTGGACCCAGCAATACCACTCTTGGGAATATGCCTTGACCTTTGGCTGAAAGTTTATCCAAAAGAAGACAACAGAAAGGTACACAGACCAAAGTTCTGGAAAGGAGGCAATAGAGGGCTGTTACTTAGAAAACCTGTGATCGTGTACCTTAGACCACATGAGCACTGGCAGACACATTCTTGCTGATGTCACTAATGAGGCCCACTTTCCACACAACCTCCTGTGGGTATGCAAATGAACTTCACTTTATACCCTTATGGAGAATTATGCCCTGCTCCCTTAAAGAGTCAAGTCCATACAGAGCTCCTGACTTTTACTCCCAGCCATGTTTTACCTTTGCTTTTCCTGACTAAGGAGATAAGGGATCACCCAAGTTCACAGCTCCTGGCACTGGAAGCTAGGCCTCCAATGATGGCACAGCAAGGCTGGGCAGCTCTTTTCTTAGAGCATGCATTCACTGTAAGGAAAGTAAGTCTCTCCTAGAGCCCTCAGCTCCAGGACCCACCCCTCATTTCCCTGGTGCAAGGAGACACGGAATGATTTCTTGCATCTCCATGTTGGCCATTGCAAGTGTCCCAGTGATAAGAATTGAATGAAGACTATATGAACACCACCTCCACCCCCACCTCACCTCTCATCCAGGTCTGCTGAGCAGTGTCGGAAGTAGAAAGGGGAATCTAACTTGGGAGAATCCTGCAGGTTCTTCTAACAAAGCTCCTCATTTAACCTCACGGTCACACCATAGCATCATCTCCCAACAACTCATACTTGTAAGATCTCATGAAGGTCACTGTAACCACAGACCTTTAGCAAAGGAATTATGGACATGAATGGCATCTGCAGGAAGTACTTATAGAGACTATGTATAAGAGCCCGAAATGCACCCAGGAGACCAGTAGACAACAGACACGAGCTTCCTCCAAAGTGACCCAGCTGTTAATGAATAAGACATGCAATCTTGAACAAGTGACTTCTGCATTCCAATAGTAACAGTTTAATGAGGAACTGGGATTGGTGAAGGATCCAAAGTGAAGACTTTGAGAGAGAAAAAATTCCAGAAGAACATTGTACGCTGGACCTGTTCTTCCCCCAGGAAAGAGTCATGCATGGGCAGAGATGGATTCTCAAACCTGCCTTAGCATTGTAGAGCATTCTATGTTTGCAGAAACCTATACCCAATCTAGACGTTCCTGGGGAGGGAATGTGGTGACGAGGCATGAGTGAACTAATGGAAGAAAAAAAAGAACATCACGTAGCTCTTTAGAAAAATAAATATGTCCCTTTTGTGGATTGGAGTACTATGCAGCATGCAAAGTGAGGTGAGCTGAATTATGTTACATGTAAACTAACTCTGAATAGAGAGTTACGGATATGATCCTCTGTATCAGCTTCTCGTCACCCTAGTCTCTGAGAACCTCCAGGGAAAGAAAGCAGAAGGGTGCTGGGGCTGGGAAAGGGTGCTTGTGCCATCAACTCATTATAGCTTGGATTGTGTAGAAGACCTACACAATAAAGAGCCAGCCACTCTCCTTTGGGCTTGTGGCCACTGGTTTGGTGTCCTTGTCCCAGTGGATGGCCACACAGCCTTGCACCACATATGGGCAACAGGGACCGAACTCCGTGGGTTACTAATAACAACAAAAGAAGAGGTCAAAAATAGGTCGGATGATGGAGTGGACAGCATATGGGAGGGGCTGGAGGTTGTGGTGGGTAGATATACTCAAAATACATTCTAGAAGTGTAAGAAATTTTCAAATAAAATGCTTTGAAAATGAAATACACATACTCTTCATAGAAACACACTTCCCAGTGAGGGAGTATAAAATCACTAATGATGATTGTCATTGAGTGGAATTTTTTTTTTTGCCTATTCTATTTCTTTTCTTCCTCTCCTTAAAGTTTCTGGAGTTGCTTCCTATTTTCCTTCAGCCCCATGCCTAGCCTATGAGCTTCTAGAACCTTTCGCCAATGTCGGACAGCAGGTGGTGAGCAGCAGCGGGCACAGGTGGGAGCAGAAGGTGACGAACACATCTCGGAGCAGCAGCTGGGATTCTCTTGGTCTCCCGGCTCCCACTCCCAGAGAGGCGAGGTTGGCTCGGGCCCCGACGGTGACGGTGGTGGGGAGGTGTGCGGAGCCGGGCGAGCTGTGCCAGCTCTCGCTAATCCTCTGCAGTATGGTTCGCTGCTAATTTGTCATGGCACATATTTGCC
This sequence comes from Microtus ochrogaster, assembly GCF_000317375.1. Taxonomy (NCBI): domain Eukaryota; kingdom Metazoa; phylum Chordata; class Mammalia; order Rodentia; family Cricetidae; genus Microtus; species Microtus ochrogaster. The sequence continues at coordinate 2,066,343 of NW_004949130.1, forward strand.
TTATGTCTAATTAGCATCAAATTGCAAACTGCTATTTGCTAACAATTTGTTACATCAATCTGCTTGAAAAATCTATAGTTTAGAATTGGATTGCAACTTACCCTGTCTATCAAAATCCTGGTTCACACATACACAAAATAACTTCCCCTTCCCGCCAAAACCGTGGCAATGTTTGCAGTGGCACAAAAGGAGATGGGGGTGAGGGGGAGGGAAGGGGTGGTGGTGTTTTGTGTTTTGCCAAAGGGAGAAGAATAACCATGAGGTGCCTCATTTCAAATGGTCTGGCTTCCTTTCCCACGGCTGTGGAAGATGGATGCCTGGGAAGGGGCTTGCACGCAGAGAAGACACTGGGCCAATTCTTCCTCAAAACCTTCCTGAGAAAGTCAAGACACACAAAACCACTGGAGAGCTCTCCCTCAGGTGCCAGAAATGACATCCCAAGGTCAAGTTGTACAAACAGCAAGAGGGACCTGTCAGCCCCAGGCCTTGAAAAAAACTGAAGGATACTGCTTCAATGCTCATGAATCACCCTACTTAACACCAGCAGGCAACCAAGGAACCAGGGACTGACTGATCTTTTCCTCACTTACAGAGGTGAATCTAGGACTGGGGGGGAGGGGGAAAAGGGTGGGGCTTGCTTCAGGTCACATGCACAGCCTGTGTCAGAGCAGGGATTAAAGTCTAGCTAGTCAAGTTGAGTTGAGAAATCTGTGAAGTAAAATTCTGCTAAAGGGAATGAAGAAGCAAAGTGATGGAAACCATGCTGGCGACGGTTTGGGTTGGAGCAGCCCTTGGCTGGCTGACCTCCGCCATTTCCCTGTGGCTGTACACACTCCAGACACACTGGGACATTCAGACTCCTCATCTCTCCTCCTGGCCTCAGAAGCCACCTCTCCTTAGCACTAGGGAAAGACTACGGCAGCCATTCTGATGGGGGTGGGCCATTCCTGTGCCACTCAAGAGAACCCGAAGGTGATACTGGGGCCAGGAGATCCTTCCCTTCCCTGTTTGGGGGGCAGAAAAGAAGAGAAGCTTCCAGTTGAGAGGCTGGGACTGAACTACAGAGCGTGAGTGCAGGGGAGTGACACTCAGCCCAGCACGTGACTGGATAAAATGGCGCAACGGCTAAAACTCACAAGTGGCTGGGGCAGAACAGGCTGCCACAAGGTGTCTCTTGGCTCACTTTAAACCCTAGATGGCATTTTACTTCTAATTTCCTCATTTATCTATCTGTTTATATATCCATCCATCTATCTATCTATCTATCTATCTATCTATCTATCTATCTATCTATCTATCTATCTATGCAGTACTGGGGGTTCAGCCTAGCACCTCAAGCACACAAATGCTCTATCACCAAGCGCCATCCTTAGCCCACTTTTAAATATTTTAATTTCAGACAGAGTTTCACCATGTGGCTTAAGGGTGGCCATGAATTTTCTGCATAGCTCAAGCCATCCTGGAACCTATGATCCTCCTACCTTGGCCTCTGAAATAGTTTAGATTATTTCTGGTTGACATCTTAAGAAATAATAACTTATTGTTTTTATTATAAATGTTTTAAAAACTTTCCCTTTGTGCTGTGGAATAATCCTTCTGCACACTGCCTGATTGGTTTAATAAGCGAGATGACTGGCCAATAGCTGAACAGAATAAAGTTAGGCAGGAGAGCCAAACTGAGAATGATGGGATGAGGAAGGGCGGAGTCAGAGAGATACCAGCTGGG
>NW_004949130.1:2068427-2078376 GCF_000317375.1 Microtus ochrogaster
GTTCCCGATAGAACATCCCCATTGTCTCAGTGTGTGGGTGCACCCCTCACGGTCCTGAGTTCCATGCCCGTACTCTCTCTCCTTCTGCTCCTGATCTGGACCTGGATGGAGGTGGGTGGTCCTTGGACTTCCCACAGGGCAGGGAACCCTGATAGCTCTATGGGCTGACAAGGGAGGGGAATGTGATTGGGGGAGGGGGAGGGAAATGGGAGGCGGTGGCTGGAAAGAGACAGAAATCTTTAATAAATAAATAAACAGAAAAAAAGAAAAACCAAAAAAAAAAGAAATATGGGCTAATTTAAGTTTAAGAGTTAGCTAGTAACAAACCTGAGCTATCAACTGAGTATTTATAATTCATATTTGCGTCTGAGTTGGTTATTTGGGACCCAGAGATTGGAACAGGTGAAATGGAAATGTCCATTTACACCTTTGCAGCTCCTTTGCATCTGTGGAATGAAGATGAAAGATTCTAGAAGATCCAGGATGAATCAATAGGTTGAAGTTGAGTACCAAATTCCATCTCTTCTTCCTAAGGACACAGTATGACCAGCTTCTCATGTTCCTGCCGCCATGACCCCGTTTAATGACGCATTGTAGCCTCCAACTGTGAGACAACACACCCCCTTCCTCCCTCAACTTATTTTTATCAGGGATTTTGTCACCGAAACAGTAAAGTAACTAACAAACCGATACAGAGAATTGATACCAAAGAAGCCAGGTTCCTGCTGTGACAAATCTGACCATGCGGTCTTTATGCCTTGGACTGGATTTTAGAAAGAATTTAAAAGACTTTGGTACAGTGGTCTAAGAAAAGCCATAGAACACCAAAAGGGACATTCTAGTGGGGGGTTGGGAGGACAGAGTGCGAAGAGACATACGAGAAGTAGAGGCAAGGTCATGAAGTTTTGGAGGGAACAAGGATTCTCCTAAGAGCTGGGCAGGGATTGTCTGTTATATTCTGGCAGAGTTCCATCAGCTGAACCTGGACCCAAAAGTACTGGATTAATTTGTTTGGTGGAAGAAACCTAAAGATGGGAGCATGTTCAGGCTGTGGCGTTCTCACTGATGGCTGCTACCATCCGGGTCTGCAGTGAGAAAGAGCAGAAAGGCAGAATAAATATAAAGTTCAGTGAGATAAAGTATATGCCTGAATTTAAAACTACAGGGAAAGTGGGTGAAAATGAAGCTGTGGTTGTTGAAGAGAAGCCTTGTGCTCTGTGCAAGGATAATAAGATTAGGGAATCATTTATCAGATCCCACGCGCGGAAGGCTTCAGCATGTGAGAACAGAAAAGTGTTTAAAAGGAGATAGCCTAAACTAAAGTGTAGGAGGATCCCATCATACATAGATACCTGAGGAAGTGTTTTGAGAGTGTCTGCCTCAAATGCTCCCATAAGCCACTAAAACTGCGGTCCAGGGGGCCACGGCGACCTCTGGACCTTATAACAGAACTTGGCAGTGTAGTCCACAGGGTACTGGTTTTGAACACATGAAGAAAAGGGGGTTAGTGGGCCATAGAGGCTTACAGGAAGGTTCCAGGAAGCTGTTAAAGTGAGACAATGTGTGACAGGTATGGATTGCCCCAAGAGGGCACTATGGGAAGCTCTGAAGCTGCCTGAGTAGCCACAGAGACCAAAGATGTTAGAGATGCCAAGACCATAGGGCATCCACTAAAGAAAGCGGCAAGCATAGGCCAGAGCCCAGTCCAGAAAGAAGCTGCATGTGTCACTGGAGGCAGAGATGGAGAAGCAGGGCTAACCAAGTCTCTTTGGAGACCAGGCAACTCCGTCGTGAGCCCCAGATGTTGGACATGGAGCCGAAGAATGCCATTTTTGCCATCCTGGGCTTCAGATTTCTGTTTGTATCATCGTTCCTGATGTGCCCATCCCTCTTGGTGAGGATAAGAATGCTTACTACGGCCCTTTGTGTACGAGAGGCTAATGGATTGCCTCGAGTCCCCAAGAGATTTGAGCTTTGGACTTTTAAACAGTGTTGGAACTGCCAAAGACTGTGGGACTTCCGAAGTTGGATTGAGTGCACTTTTTATTACACAATGATCATTCGGCTATGGGGTAAATAGTGGAAGGGTGACTTCAAAGTGATTATATTTGAGTGGCAGGTCGACAAAAGGTGAGCTTATAGTGATTGATATTGATTGTCAACTTGACAAAGCTCTAGAATAATCTCTGGACATGCCAACTCTAGGAGTTGCTATATTAGAAAGAGTTGGGAAAACCTACCTTAAATGTGCGTAGCAGGGTTCAACCCTGTCTGCTTTCTGGTTGGGGATACAATGTGATTGTCTGTCTTGTGCTCCTGACACCATGATTTCCCCCTCAATGAAGGACTCTACCCTCAAACTTAGGCCAAAATAAATTCTTCCTGGCTTGCATTTCTTTGGTCAAGTATGTCTGTCATAGTAATAAGAAAGTAACTAACACCCCAATAATCTCTTAGTTCATATAGACACTCCTTGTACAGATACCAAAACAAAGGTCTTTATGTAAATCCAAATACACAGCTCAGGCAGCACCTTTCCTTGCTACCTGTTGCTCCCAGCCCTCATCAAAGAAGCTTCCTTTTGCAGAAAGAAGAGGCCATTGCATAAGTCATAAATGACTAACATATAGAAAACAACTGACTGCATCAGCCCCAACGGGCACACAACATATACGCATACATATCACATGGTCTACAATAGAATCACTACATCTGAAGCTCAGAAGACATTGAGGGAGGAGATGAAAGAGCAGGATGTCTTCTACATGTGACAGGAAGGCTGCACCCAGGAAGCCTCAGCATATTAATATGATCACCGAACCTGAGCAACACCAGTAGATGTGTAGACAGGCCAGATGAGTACAGTAATTCTCAGAAGCCCACACCTAGATAAAGAGTCAGTTACAGCCATTAATGGCTGCTGTAAGAGGAAGAATCAGCATTCTCCAGGGATGAACACCTTGATAGGTTGCCCAGTCCCAAGAAATAAACCCCAAACACATATGAATAAGGGAATAAACAAACGAATTCAGTAAGTTTATATTTAAGTTTGTATGTGCAAAGATACATATATGCTATATACATATGGTAGGAATAACAAATAAAAAGAGGATATGACTTTGAAAAGAAGTGGGTGGGAGGACACTGGAGGAGTTGGGGTAAATAAGGGGGAGTAATGATGTAAATACAGCACTCATTCATGAGATTCTCAAAAATAGAAACTTATTTTGAAATGGAGATCAATAAGGGAAGAAAAAAATGACCTTTCTGTGGAGTTTCATGTGTGTGTGTGTGTGTGTACCACCTACATATATCTTCCAGTAGACTTTTAGTCATGTCTAAATTACTGACACACATAACACACTTTAGATGCTATGTAGGTGCATCATTGCTATATTGTGCTATTTAAGGAATACTGAAAAAGTAAAGAGTCTATGCATGTTTGATAGAGGAAATAATGATTTTTCAATATTTTCTACCTTCATTAGTGTCTCAGTCGGGGTTTTTCCTGTTGTGATAAGCTCCATGACCAAAGCAACTTGGGGAGGAAAGGGTTTATTTGATTTACACTTCCACATCATAGTCTATCATTAAAAAAAAGTTAGGGCAGGAACTCAAACAGGACAGGAACCTGGAGGCAGGAGCGGATGCAGAGGCTGTGGAGGGATACTGCTTACTGGCTTGCTCAGGCTGCTTTTTTATAGAAACCAGAACCAGCCCAGGGATGGCACCACCCACAGTGGACTGGGTCCTCCCACAGCAGTCACTAAGAAAACGCCCTACAGGTTTGTTTGCAGCCCTGTCTTACAGAGGCATCATCTCAGTTGAGGCTCCCCACTCTCAGATGCTACAGTTTGTGACAGTTGACACAAAACTAGCCAGCAGCTTCAGTAAGGTACACAAACACAAAACCCTCATAAAGGTGCTGACAACTGTCACCTCTCCAAATCACTTCCAGGTGAGAAAAGACTATGCACCCTGAAAAACTGTGTTTGGGGGCTGTGTTCATGTCCATCCACTGGATGGCAGAAGCTATCAGTATCCCATTACAGCATGGGCACACAAGCTTGGGGTGTAGAAGCAAAGCCAGGGACCCCGATGCCGTCCGGGAATGTCAGTCAGATGAAGGGATATCCAGAGCCTAGGCACGGGGTCTCCCTAGGACACCTGGGAGCCACTTAGAGCCACTGTACATCAGCCGCACTAGCCTCTGCCCAGCAGCAAGAGGATGACCCCCCCAATACAAACACATCATGCCATGAACCAAACCCCAGACCATCCCTTTGATCTGAGAAGTCAGTCGCCCCATCCCCGCTGGTATCGGCAACATTCCCTGCCTGCTGCTGACCCCAGAATGGGACTGAACAGATGGACTCCCTGGGCCTCCGCGTTCTGCTTCTGTGTGAGCGAAGACCCAGGGTTACAGTAGTTGTGTGGCTCCTTGCTACAAATTGCGTTCTGAAAAGGAAATGAGAAGCCATTGGAGAGCCCTCTCTGAGGTCAGAGCGTGTGGAAGCCCCCACACACTGCTGTGCAGCATAGTGCTTGCGCCTCCCTCCCACCTGCACAGAACGCTTCAACCTTTTCAGGAACTCCGAGGCATCCTAGGACCCACACACAGCTCCTGTCAAAATGTCGAGCTTCTAACTATAAACTTTATTCTGATGTCTTGATTTTCGGGAATAATTACTCTGTACCTAAAATGTTAGCCTACTTACTGCTTGTGCAAAAAGATGACAATAAAATCAATGTTGCACAATTCCCAGATGTCCATCAAAGCCTTTGGCAATGGTAATGGATCTTTGGACAGAAGGTGGTGTGAGTGGGTGCCTGGCTCTGACAAGGAACAAGTCTTTCCCTCCTTAGCTCTCTAGCCCCTGGCTGTCCGGTATCTCCATTCTAAAAAGTTGGTTTGAGGGTCTGGAGAGTGACTCAGTGGTTAAGAGCAGTTGTTGATCTTGCAGAGTCTGGGTTCATTTCCCAACACCCGCATGAAGGTTTGCAACCATCTGCAACTCTAATTTCAGGGGCTCCAAAAGCCCTTTCTGGGTCTACAGGCACCAGGCACATAGATGGTACACAGACATACATACAGGCAAAATACCCACACACATTAAACAGCATAAAAATAAAAGATTTTTTTCAAATACATAAAGCAAAAGTTGGCTCTGCCTGCTGGGAGGGAGACTGCAGGAACAGAGAGCAGAGGAGCAGACTGAGAAGCATATGCTCACAAACAGCCAGGGAAACACACTTAAAGGGAAGGAAGGCACCAAAGCAGCCCCTGGGCTTGGGAGAGACACTCAGAGAAGGGAAGCAGTTTTCCCAGGGTCGCACAGTCAATGAGAAGTGAGGTTCAAACTGGATCTCGCATTAGGCCTCGCAAGTCCTGCTCTAGACTGTCCAGTGGTTAGAGCTTTTGGCTTGCTCTCTGCTGGTTTTCAGTTTGAGCAGTTTTAGCATTCCTCCGGGGAACACAGTGTGACCCTCCGGCCAGAAAAACAGGCTAAACAAGAAGTCCTCGTCATGGAGTAAACACAGTGCCAAGGAGTCTGGGGAGGTGTCTGGGCCATTTACACTGTCGGGAGTCACAGCAGCCTGTGCTGGCGAATGTCAGAGTCTTAGAGTTCTGATCGGGTCTGACTTGGTCCACACACACATTTCTGAAATGCCTGCCTCTAAGTTACTGGAGGGCGTGGAAGGGTGCATTGTCTCTGATGGGGAACTGGCTGTGACAAACTCAGCCTCAAACGTGTTCTCTTCGAATCAGGTTGGCAGCAGACCTAATCGCCCCAGCCCTCAAGAGCAGAGGCAGGAGGATTGTGAGCTACAGCCCTGTGTGGCTCTGCACTACAGAACAAGGCATGAAAAAGAAAATGGATGGATTAGCAACCTTTCTAATGCTGCAATGAAACACCATGGCCAAAAGCAACTCAGGGAAGAAGAATTTCTTTGGGCTTGTGATTCTAGAGGGATAAGAGTCACTTATGGTGGGAAGGCATGGCAGCAGGTAGCAGGCACTGTAGCAGAAAAGAGAAGCTGAGAGCTCATATCTTGAGCCATAAGCAGTAAGCAGGGAAGCAAACTGGAGAGAGAAGGGGATTTTTATTTTCAAAGCCTACCCCCAATGTTATACTTCCTCCCAAAATGCTACCACGTGATTAAATACCTGAGTCTATGAGGGACAATACAAAACAAAGCATGTACCAGCATCACCGTGGGATGTCAATGGCAGTAGAGAGGTGGGTCCGGCAAGAACGAGTGCAGGAAAGGCTCTGTAGACCAAGCCAAAGGAGGGCAAGAAGCAAGGTAAGGAATGAGGGAATTATTCTTCCCTGTGTCCTTCTCCAGTGTGACCACACAGGCCAGAACACTTCAGTGACTCGCAGCCCCGCACACTAGGTGTAGTGGGGTGGATGGAATCTGCGGGGAGGGCACCGAGAGAAGTCTCAGAAATATAAACTAATATCTATGGCTGAGAGACCCTTGCTCTGTGGTGACAGCATTCTGATGGTGTGACAAGGACAGAGTGAGATAGAGGATGTGAACTAAGGGCCAATCCAATGCAGAGGGAGCAACACACTGGCACCTCAGCCAAAGGAAGCCATTGCCTCTCAGCGCAGATCTGAGATTTAAATTAATACCCAGGGACCAACTTTGGAGAAGGTGACCCACTAGAGGTGTCTAGGAACTTGGGGGCTTTCTTTTATGTTTTCCACCCCACACCTCTCCTTGGCTGCGTGGGTAGAGCAAGTGGGTGACGTCAGCAGAGAACATCTCTTCTCGGCCACACCCTCACCTTCACCTTGAACGTAACCCTGGACATTTCCCCCTACCCAGCTCTTTTCTTTTCTTTCTGATTTGTTTCTGCATCCTAGACTAAAAATCGCATCCTCTCATTTCCTCTGTGTTCAGCCGGAGACTTGATAGACTACTTAATTCTGTCTCTCAGATGTATCCCTTCAACTGGGCATGGTGGTGCACAGCCACCGTCTCAGAACTCAGGAGGCTTCTGCAGAAGAATTCCAAGTGGGGACAGCCTGGGTCATATCAATCAAAGATAAAGGAAAGGGATAAAGAGAGAGGCGTGAGGAAGGGGGAAGAAGAGAAGGAATATGGAGGAGGGGGAGACCGTGAGAAGAAGGAAGGGAAGGAGAGGGAGGGGAGAAGGAGGAAGGGAGGAAGGGAGAAACGGAGGGAGAGAGAGAGGAGGAGGAGAGAGAGGGATAGAGGAGGAGGGGAGAGGGAGGAAGGGAGGAAGGGAGAAAGGGAGGGAGGGAGAGAGAGAGGAAGAGAAGAGAGGGGGATAGAGGAGGAGGGGAGAGGGAGGGAGAGAGGGAGAGAGAGAGGGAGAGAGGGATAAAGGAGGAGTGGAGAAGGAGGAAGGGAGAATGAGAGGGAGGGAGGTTGAGGGGGGAAACCTTTAAACCATGCCTATGTTTTCAGTCCCACCAAACAATTGCGTGTTAATACAGACGCTCCCAGGGGTAGGAAATTTCACAGCATTTAGAGGGGAAACATAAAATCTATTATGGTTTCTGTTCCCGTGATTCCTTTTTCTTTGGTTAAGAAAATTTGACTTAGCATCACACCCTCCCCCCCACCAAGGAAACTGTTTTCTTGTCCTCTAGCTCTCAACTCTGCCTGGATTTGCTGTGATGTCACATGGACTTTATCCCACTACTGCCTTCCCCGGCTCACCAATGGAGCCCTGTGTAAATGGAGACCGCCCTTTCATTTCCCAGCTCCCAGACCCGAATATCAAATAAAAACTATATTACTTAAACACTGTTTGGCCAACAGCTCAGACATATTCCTAGCTGGATCTTACATCTTTTATTTTATTTTTTGGTTTTTGTTTTTCTAGGTAGGGTTTCTTTTGGAGCCTGGATTGTAACTAGTTCTTGTATTCCAGGCTGGCCTCAAACTCATAGAGGTTTGCCTGCCTATGCCTCCCGAGTGTTGGAATTAAAGGCATGCCCCGCCACTGCCTGGCTAACTCTTACATGTTAAATTAATCCATTTCTATTAGTCTATGTGTTGCCATGTGGCCGTGGCACTACCTCATTTTCTACATGTCTTGTTTCCTCGGCAGCTGGCTGGCATCTGCTTGACTCCGCCTACTCTCTCTATATATCTGTTCGGATTTCCCTCCTGGCTTTACTCTGCTAAGCCATTGGAAACAGTTTTATTCACCAACCAATAACAGCAACACACATACAGAATGGCATCCCACATCAACTGTGGCACCATCTGGGCTCCAGAAAGGTCCTCTGAGGCCTTAACTATGTGACGTCATGGCCTAGTCCTCATCACTTCCTGTTTGAAATACCTTCAAAGCTCTCATTGGAGCCCAAGCCAACCCCACTGAGTGATGGCAGCAGAGTCAGCTCCAACTATGTACCCCTCCCACCCGCCATACTGTCCCCCCTCCCACCTTCCAGCCTTCACACCCCTCCATGCTGTCCCCCACCCTCTAACCCTCCAGCCTTCATACCCCGCCTTGCTTGGCCTGATCCCTCCAGTATACCCTCCACAAACTGAAACTGGTTAAGATTGACTCTTAATGGGAAGAGGAGAGAGAAAGAGAGAGAGAGAGAGAGAGAGAGAGAGAGAGAGAGAGAGAGAGAGAGAGAGAAGGGCTGACTTTCATTGCTCTCTTAGCAGAAGCAATGTCCGGGCATCCATCACCTCTTCATGATGAAGGAACTCTGTCCCCTTACCTATGACCAGAAGCAATGATTTTTTTTTTTTTTTTGACTATTCTACAGGAGTCAAAAACCCAACAAAGCGCATCGCGGGCGCTGTAAAGGGAGCACACTGCTCATGTCTGTGACCACTGTATGCAAAGCTTGGCATTAGTCACAGCCAGGCCGGCTGTGACAGGCCTGAAGTGAGGGAGATTAATGCGAGGCTGGGGTACTTTATTATTGTCATTCTGTTCTTTTAGACTCTGCCTCTGACTTTCAATTTTGCTCCAGAATTAATTGTCTGCTCCCTGCAGTATGACTGATGGAGAAGGATACGCGTAGCCCAGGCACCTGGCTCTGGCCTTGACAGTCTCGGGCCGGTGTGGGATGTATTGTGCATGGGGACAGATGGGTATCCTTCAAAGAAATCAGCCGCGCCACACCTGACTTCAATCAGATGTGACCAGAGATTAGCCTTTGCTCGGAGTCATTTAGGCTTGTAGGGTTCCCTGCAACATGTCCCCCGCCTATTAAGAACTCTCTCTGGTACCCAGAGCTCAGCCGGTTGCTGAAGTCCTCCCTGACCCTTCGGGGCTCTGGTTTTCTTCCTTTCTCTCAATCCGCACAGTAAATTGCTGGTACAGCCTCCCAGGTCTCAGCCTTCCCCAGGTACAGTAGTGTCCCCATTGAGGACAGGAAACACAAGGCTGTGCCGGCACTCTGTTACTATGGACTCACTCCTCAACATCTCCCGCTCCTGCCTCATCTTCCCCATCTCGAAAACAGCCATTATGTCCTTAGACTAGAAATGCCAGCCCTCCCCGAAGAAGCTTCCAATAGAATACAACATTCTCTGCCGTAGGAGTTGAACACCGAAGCGTCATCCATTAAATGCGTAAGTGAACGTGTGACTGCATGAAAGCCGACTTAAGAGACAGACAAATAAGCAGCTTTCCTAAAAAGAATGAAACATAGATGGGCGTAGTTTTGCCTCTACAGATAGATAAACATCAAATCTCAAAGCAAATGTAGTTACTCCTTGGGCTACACTTTTTCCTGCTAGTAATATGTCTATGAAAACTGTGGTGTTGTTCTCTCTCTCTCTTTTTTTTTTTACATATGGCATTCCACTTCAAATGTTTTTAAAACCTTGGGTTGGGAATATGCTCGCATGGTAGAGCACTTGCCTACAATGCCCCAGTGAGGGGCTGGGGTGTGGCTCAGTGGTAGAGCCCCTGCCTAGAATCCCCCAGTGAGGG